>NW_015094510.1:16132450-16232268 GCF_001431845.1 Calidris pugnax | reverse complement strand
CCCCCCTCCCCCTCCTGCACATCCCTCCGCGGCGTTCAAAGCCAAAAAACCGGCCGCCTCGCGCTTAGCTCCGTCAACACCGAAAATAACGAGTTAACCGAAGAACGTAGGAGGGACGTAGAGAAGAGTTGGGGTGCAGAAGTGCTGTACAAAAAGATTTCTGTGTACATGGCTGAGAGCGTGTAGTCTTAAAGTGAAATGCAAAACTTAGCGTTTTCCAGCATGGCAACTGGATTGTGATTCAAGGTATTTTCTGTGCAACGCAGAAATACAATAGTTGAAGGAGGTTTTTCTGCCTCCAATCCTTAGTTTCCCCGGATTCTTTTAATCCGGTACACAAATTACACTTTTTCAGTCCTTTTTTCCTGGGAATAGCTGCTTCGTTTGTCTCTACAATTTATGCTTTTATGCCCTGGTAGCTAGAAAATTCAGATTAATCTCTGAAATTGCAGTACTAGTAAGATCCTATTGAAATTTAGCACTGACTTCTTTAGATTTGCATCATTACTTCCAGAGTGTTTTCAGAAGCGTTTTTAAGAGTTAGTATGGGAATGTGCACGAAGCTGTTTCCTTTTAGCTGTGTATACTTAGAAATACCAGAATTTGAAGAGATTTACACTATTCATCAGTGGAAGTGCACTCACAGACACTGACTTTCACTTTCAAGGAAATAACTGTCCTGACTTATAGCTAATTTAGAAAAAAATAATCTATAATTCAGTATCGTACAGGTGCGTATGCATTTTTTCCCACTATTTGACAGTCATGTTCAATGCATGCAATATATATCTATTTCTCATTTTAATTAAAATCTGTGCTTGGCACATATTTTACTACGTAAACCAACTGTTCTTTTCAGCTTTTTTTATTTCTCAGCTGCACCGTTCCCATATTTTACAATTACATAAAGGTGGGTGTGGCTAAAATGAAAGCGGTAAGCAGTCTAATATCAATGTATAGTGTATGCTGAGTAGGTTTTCCTTTCTTATATTTGATGTACTCTTTCTTTTGAGATATTTGGGGGGAAAAGATCATGTAGCTTAAATAGACCCTTGTAGAACTGCTTGCATTTTTCACCTTAGTTAAAACGTCAAACATTAACTGGGATTACTTGGCCCTGGAAAAGTTACATTCGGAGGAAATATCAAATGAATTCAGAGATCTAAACATACGTATTTTTATTATATCAATAAGTGAAAGGTTAAGTTCTGTTCTTTATTGAATATTACTTAGATATGCCGTGTAGGATAGTGTGTCTATTTTTATTAATTTTTTTCATTTTTTTTTTCAGTCTAATCCTTTATCTTGATTCTTGGGGAAAAAACATCCAAATAGGCTTGTTTTTTTTTTTTTTTTTATTTTTTAAGCCCACTAAGTTGTACTGAAAGTTTCTAAGAGGTACCCTTTCATTTTATAGATGTAAATCTACTGAAGTAGGGAGTAACACGAAGATTTTTGATTTTCAGAAATAACAGTAATTTGAAAGTGTGACTATATATCTATGTGACTTTTTCATATGTTAGGGTGGTATTACACAGGACACTTATTAAAGTAACATTTTAAAGGCAAAGTATATATATGATAACAAGGTGTCACGAAGCTCTTTCTGTTTGATTGGTTGGGTGGTTTTTTTTGCTTAGGATCTGGAATTCTGAACTTCTTACTATTCCATCCAAAATGTAATGTCATGGAAGGAATTTTGGTGCTAAATTGTAGGCTTTATTTCCTTCATTACCCTTATGACTAATAAGTTAGATTCTGTAGTGAAGTACATCTGGGACTGCATACACACTACCTGTCTGTGTACACCCTGCCTGTGAACATTGTGGGGAAGGTGCACAACTCATCCATCCTGAATGTCAAAAGCCATCCTAACAGGTGTATCAATGCTTTTCTGTAACACTTTTAGATATGTATAAGCACACGACCTTTCTTTCCATAAAAAGTAGCCACGTAACAGTTAGCATTTCTTTAATGGGACTTTACTGGTTTTTGTTATTTGCATTGGGAAGCAATTAACTAATTAATATATAGGGGAGAACTGAGAAGCTTATCGCTAGAGCCTACGAATAGGCTGCAGGTACTCTGTTTTGTGGATACAGTCATCCACCCACACCCAAAGGCCCTTTGCAAGTCATTCTAGTAATTTACACTCATTACAAACTGTCAAAGGTAGAGCGCATCTTGGGCTAGTTTTGTCTGTCTGTGAAAGAAATAGGGAATGAAACTGTAGGCTTTTGTGTACAAACAGAAAAATATTTTTGTGATAAAGTTTTTAAAACTAAAAATAACATTATGTACACCAGTAAGTGTCCTCCACAGATTTGATTTTTTTTTTATATATATTTTATTACAAGTTCTAAGCACTTAACATCTAACGCTGGAACCCCATCTCAAAAATTATGATATTTTATCAGTAATACTTGAAAACTTTTGTTTGAACAGGCTGCCCAAATTATTGTTATTCTCTGTGACTCTTCTTATAACCATCTGTTTATTTAACAGAATTAGTAATGTCTTTTAAAGTTAGAAAAAAAAAAATACCCCACAAATACGAAGGGGACATCAGACAGGGTGGAGGAGCATAGCCACAGATTTCTGGTAGCTTTTTTTTAACTCTGTGAAAATGTTGCTTTTCAATTTTATTTTTGTTTTGTACATTATTGGCAGGAGTTACAAGGAATTTTTAGGTAACTAATATGTTAATACATAACAAGCTAGATAAGTTAGGTTTCAAAGGGAATCTCTTTATTGAAAAATATCTTAATTTTGGATACTGGACAATTTCAGAAATGGTTAGAATGAGCTAGGTATAAAAAATTTCTGCCCATGTTTAATAGGGTGTAAGGCAACGTCTGCACTGATTATTTTTTTAACCCTTTATTGTAAGTTTTTAAAAAACTCCAGTTCTAATAAGGAAACTTTGAGCTATATCTGCTGACTAGAGAGTTGATAGTAGCACAACTGAAGAATAGTTTTGATCTTAGCCTCGTATGTTGCTGTGTGAGAACTCCAGCAGTCTTGCATGAATATTAGAGGAGGATAGCAGAACTTAAGCTCTAGCGAAGCTAACACTTAAAGTTTGGCAATTTTTTACTTTAATACTTGCATCTACTAATATTTTAGCGTATCATTTTAAAAGGTATCCTTTATAGAGAATATTAAGTTTTATAACTTTATATAATTCTAAACACTTTCATGTCTCGGTGAAGAACAGTTGCTAGTGTATAAGGATGACCTCGCATACACACACATTTATTACCACATACACACAACACAACAGTAGAAAATATAAATTATGTACATTTAGCTTTTATTTTGTTAAAAGTTTCCCGAGATGTCTTCTAAAACTGAAGACTATATTGTTATATTGCTCAAAACAGAAAAATAGCAGTGACTTTCAGTGATCGTTATTAATGTCTAAAGGAAACCACTGTTAGAAATAGGACCCCCCCACCCCGTGACTATTTAGTTTGTTTTCAGACGCTGCAATGAGTGCATCCGCAGTAAATAGATTATTAATAAACTTTTCAGCATTGAATCTAGCTGAAACTAATTATTTTATTTAGCATAAACTAAAATTCACTTGAAGATTTGGTCTGAGAAAAAGATAATTACACATTGAATAGGGCTTAAACTTGTATTTTCATTTTAAATGGTTTTATGTAAGTGCGGTTTCAGTATTATCTTTTAAGTATGTTAAATTTCAATATAAGCAGGGGGAGGGAGGATTTTCAGAAGAATTTTTGTATTTCTGGTTTAAGAACAGAAACTTTTTTAAAAAGTGAAATAGAAGAAGCGTGGAATACATGAAAATACAGACATGAAACTAATTATTTTATTTAGCATAAACTAAAATTCACTTGAAGATTTGGTCTGAGAAAAAGATAATTACACATTGAATAGGGCTTAAACTTGTATTTTCATTTTAAATGGTTTTATGTAAGTGCGGTTTCAGTATTATCTTTTAAGTATGTTAAATTTCAATATAAGCAGGGGGAGGGAGGATTTTCAGAAGAATTTTTGTATTTCTGGTTTAAGAACAGAAACTTTTTTAAAAAGTGAAATAGAAGAAGTGTGGAATACATGAAAATACAGACAATTTTTTTTATTTTTTTTATTTTTTTTTTGTTAGGGCAGTGTGCTTATTATAGTTCCATATCTGTAAGAGGGGTTTTAGTATTTTCTAGAATACACTTAAAGAATAAAGAACAAATTTATGGAAATATTTGTAAACAGGTGACCTGATCGAGGCATCTACTACTCACTTATTAGGCATAGGATGTGTCTTGTTATGGTATCTACAGTGAAAAAGTCAAAATAAATTGAAGAATTTGGCTGTGTGAATTCATTGTTTCCTCCAGTAGATATTTGACTATAGTTACTACCCCTATCAAGTTATTCTTTGTTCTTGCCTGATCATGGCTAATTGTTGTCATGGCTTTTTTTTTAAGTTTTAAAATTTTCTTTCATCTTTTAGAGTGTATTATATGACAGCAATGTTTCCATTATATGTTTTAAAGTAGCTGCTATTTGTAGGCTACATTTTAATAAAGGCAATAATGGTACTGCCTTGAAGACCCCCCAAAAAAATTAAAGCTCCTTAAAGAAAAACATAACAGTCAATAGCATATTTAAGGAAATATGACAGCAGTAATCACACATCTACTAAGTACTTTATACTTACCTGTTTGCTTGTCTGAGGGTGGAGGGAGAAATTGGGGGTAGATGAGAGGGAGAACAACCCCCCCCCCACTCCCCTCCCCCCCCCCTTTTTTTTGTTCCTTCCTCTTACTTTCATCTTAAAATGCTGTGGGAAGAATGAAAGCAGAAACATGCTAATCTGATTTGTTTCAGGAGGCTTCTGATAATAAAGAGGCATATCACAGGTGTTCCTAATCAAGTCAGTTTGGTTAAAAAAAAAAAAGTATTTTTAAAATTAGGATTTCCTGTAACATAGACAATGCGAGGGTCAAGCCAATGACCTACATCTATGTTTGGGGATCAACCATGAAACTGTGGGTGTTGGAAATATGTTATAATACATGACATTTTTATTGCAGGTTTCGACCTTTCAATAGAGAGCTGATTTTGGAGAACGGCTTACTCCTGTGATTGAAAAACTCTCTGGAAGGTTGATGGAGCATAAGCATGGTATCTATTATATTAACATTTCTCTTATTACATATGTTCTTTATTTTAAAAAATGTGTACAGTAGTCTAACTTATTCAGATTATTCAAAATAGGCCAGTTCCACTGGGTTTGTTCAAGTTTTTTTCATTTGTTAAAATAATTCTTCTTTACACTCCTTCTGTAAAATTATGAAAGACTAAGTAAAAGTATTCACACAAGCTGTGCACAGAAGTAAATGAAGTAGCCAAAAATATGTTTAAAAAGCTGAGTTTGCAACAGACTTGATCATTGGAATTATATAATTTCTCCATATAGTATTGTTCTTCTATTCTTGTGTTGGGAATTACTCCAATTGAAATGTTGCTAATCCAAAACTGAAGTATGGATGCTATAGTGTTTATTTTTAAATAACTTCTTTTTTTGTTGTTGGGAGGGTGTGTAAAGAACAGAATAGAGAGCTAGCTGAGTGCATTTCAATGTACTGTGCAAAATCTATTTTTAAAAGCATTAATAAACTAGCTACCTGACAAGCAAACAGGCAGAAAACAGGAAAAAATGGTCTTCAGAGCCCTACACCTGTACCAGAATAGTCAGAAAATGTATTTATTTTATCTATTTGTCAGTGAATAGATATTATATACTAAAGCAGTGAACATTCGAGAATAATTAATATAGACTCTGCTACACTCATATTGCTAGTCCAGCTTTGCACTAAAAGTACTAATTTGGCTGAAACTGAGAAATCCATTCAGAGTAATCATAACCTATCTACTTGTATATGAATAATCTTAATTAACGATTTACGTAAACAATTGAATTTAAAATAGTAACTGCTCTTGGATTGAGTAAATTTGTTTAAATACTAAATGGAGTAGTAAAAACTGTAAGACTTTATCTTCAGCAAAATATATTACAGTACAACAAATTTTATGAACATGTCGTGACTTTAGCAATTCCAGCTTTCAGCTGTAATCCAGTTTTTATCCTTAATCAAATCTGTCTGTCTTCAAGAGCACATTTTTTTTGTAGGGAGTAATTGTACCATAAAATAAGAGAAGTTTTAAAAACCAAAATTTTAGATTATCCCAGTAACTGCTAATTTATACCAAGCAAATCCAGTGAGGTGTAAATTTCATCTTTCCTCATTGTTGTAACTAGTGGCTAGTGTAACTGAAGAATTGCTGGCTTTTAGCAGTAATACACCTCCTGTTACAGAAGTATTTGAGGCAGACATGTTCTGAATATATTTTTCTTACAATACTATGATTTTTAGGGTCATTAAGACTTCCTACAGAAAATTATCAGTTGAGAAACAAAACTTTGAATACAGAAAGTATAGGAAGTGAAGCATAACTATATAAGCTTTGTAGTTTGTGATCAGTGCATGGGTAATTCTTAAATTTTAAATCTTTTCTTTCTTCCTGTGATTAAAAATCACAGTGGAAGTATTTTTATTAATGCTGTAACAGTGTTTGTGTAGCATGCCTGCTCCGTTCCCAAATAAATAAATATTTCACAGGCTGTCCAGAAACTCTGCTCTGAATGTACTGTGTTTCTCTTAGGTTTTTTTTCACTTTTTTTTTTCTTCTGATTCTCTTAACAATGTAACGATTTCACAGAACACTTCTTTGAATTTGCTCATTTTTTTATTTTTTTTTTTTCTGTACAAAAGCAATTACATTCCTGTTAATGAAAATCAGGATTATATTGCAAGGCAAAGGTATCTAAGGCTCCCTTGTGACATATTTAAAAGGTGAAAGTTTGATGGAGTGTTCCTTGGTCTGACACAAGTTCAGAGTATTTCTCATAGATTCTTATTCAGCAAAAAAATCTGGTTTCTGGTTCACAACTGTAAATCAAAGGGATTTTAAATTTAGGGCCTAATCCTGCAAACTTTTAAATACACAAGTAGCCCTAATGACTCACTACCAGGAATAAAGATTTGCAAAGTCATGTTCTCATTAGATGCAAACTTTTTCCTTTAATCAATAAAAGATATTAAAATATTTTGAGCTTTTAGACAAGTCTAAATAATTTTTATTAAGTTCAGAGAGAAGAATTTTGCAGTAATTGTGTCTTACTCATTTACAAGCTCAAGTATCTTTCAAGAGTGCTGCAGTTGTCAGTTATCATTAGAATCCAGTTTCTAAGTGTTGGCTTGCTCTAGAATGTTTTTGTGCTGAAATTTGGCCCATATTAATTTTTTATCCTAGAACTGTTTTGTATTTGGTAGTCAGCATGTCTGTCTCATGACTCAAAGAGTAGGTGAAACTTTCAAGAGAGATGGGTGGTGTGTTTGTTTTATTTTTTTTACTCTTAGCCTCTGCTATTGCAGTTCTTATTTAGCAAAACTGCCGTTTATTTTGTTGGAAGTTGAGCCTGAAATAAGGGCTGCAGTGCTGGCCCCTTAAAAATTGTTGGTGTGGCTATTGCAAATTGTACGCTTGACTTTGTAAACTGTTTTGCAATATGTAATTGTAATGAAGCTGAAAAGATAAAAAATGTACAGCCCTCTCTGCTGAAGTGCTTCTCGTGTAACTTTTCATGGCCACTTTTGCTTTTCGTGCTATAGGTACACACTTGAGGCTCTACAGACCTTGTTGACTGAATCATAATTTGAAAGCTGACAATGCATGCTCACTGCTCATCTAAAGGAACTGTTGCAGATCACATTGCCAGCTCATCTTTTCTCTCTTTAAGGACTTCTCTTGCTTTTTCAAAGGCAACTTAAATAATTTTCCTGAAAGAGATGTGCATATAAATGCAACCCATGCCTAGTTATTACAACACATGTAAAATCAGCCATTGTTTGAAAACCTATCTTATCTTAGGCATGGCTGCATAAGTTTTGAAATCTGAAACAACTGAATTTTCTGGATTTTGTTAGTTTAAACTAGATCCAGCCCTAACATTATTTTAAAATGGAGTTTTGTGTACTATTAGATTTAAATAGACATTAACTTTTATTATTAGATTAGGCATTTAATGAAACATGTATATAGGAAGGATTTAAGACTAGCATGCTTACACCTCATTTTTCCTTGTCTGTTGATAAAATGGTCTTGCAAAGCAATAGGAAAAGAAAAACAAATGACATACAGTTTTTTTAGCAATAATAGTTAAAACATGCTAATTGGGATATTTAAATGCTTATTTTTCTCACTCAAACACAACTATATGAAAGTAAGATATTGCCTCTTTTTTATTATTTTAAATTTTATTTATTTATTTATTACAACAAAAAGCTTTGTAGGAATTTATGTAAACCCATACATTTAAATGGTGGGTGGGGGAATGAGAAATGTAATCAGTGTTCTTAAATGTTCAGCTACTGTATTGATGGCTTGTTAATCCACCTTGTTTTAGACTGCTGTTCACACACTAACATACCATAAAAAGGGCATGTATAAAGATGCAACTGCTAATTGAGTAGTGTGTTTGAACAAACCACTGTTTCTAGCTTAGTTAATTTTGAATTTATTTTAAATACATGGGTATTCACAGTAAACTTTTTTCTAAGTTTGTTGGGGGCAGGATTTTTTTTTCAGAGAACAAGGTTTTTTTTCTGTTACATTATTCTAAATTTTTACAGGAATATTTTGAAAAAATAGTGCTTTTTAGCAAAATATACTACTAAGATAATCTATTCAAAGCAAGAAATCGGCAATATGTGTTTTTTTAATTTGTGCAGTACTAAAAAATCTTAATGTGCAAATATCTCTAAAATATTCAGACCTTTCCATTAACCCACTAAATTTTAAGAGCTTGCTTTTTACTTCCTGTGAGTGTTCTATGGGGGGGGTTGTGGGTTTTGTTGGGGTTTTTTTATCACTCAGGCCGAAGATTTTTCATTATTTTTTTTCCATCCACTTCTTAGTATGAAGAGAGATTTTTAAATTTTTTTTTTATTCCCCCTCTCCTCACAGAAGGAAATAAATTAAAGTATTAGTATGAAAGTTAACATAAACATTTTGAAAGTATTGTAATTATGAACATGATTATGATCTTCTGAACTTTAACTGATGATGTCCTACTTCAAAATAGATATAGTACAATATAAGTCAATTTTAGATTTAGATGTGACTTCCAGTGGATCTGATAAATAAAAACATTTGCTTTAAAACTTCTGTATTCTTCTAGAGCAAAATTTTCTCTTGGTAGAACGGATAGATACTGTGGTCTTAAGTGTGTTATCACTTTAGTAATTCTGAAAATGCTTTGCTTTCTCCTGTTACAAGCTAGTCCATATTTTAGTCAAGATCAAGAATTAGAAAAGGAGGATGCTCCATCTGTTGTGGAACACTGTAATCGCCTGTAAGAGAAAGTCTATCTCTAAAAAAATACATATTCAAAAGTCTATTGCAGAGCAGAGTTCTCTGTTGATACTGTCACACTTCTGTCAGTATCTTGCACAGGCAAAAAAATCTCTCCTTCTCAAAAAGAATGGTTATGTACTGGTTACCCTGTCCCCACACTCCCTAAAACCAAAAGATTTTTTCCAGGCTCTCAGGAGAGGGCGATGATGCTTTTAATGCCAAGCACAGGCGTTAAACAAGGAGCAGTCAAATGGGTATTTTTCTTCATCTGTTTTATCACCTAACTCTAACTTAAATGTGTTTCAGTTCTCAGGCAGTGACTAATAGTTAGGGATTGTAGTTCTGTATGACCAGAGTTTGTGGGTTGGTTTTTTTTTTTAAACAAAGTGTCGTATGCTTATCTTTAATACTATATATGTGGAAATGCACAGCTTGTATGATATGTAAGTGTTACTAATATCTTCTCCATAAGAACTAAAGTCCTAAATTCATGGCCTCTCTAATCAGTTCAGGAGTAGATAAAATATGGTTTGAAACAAACTCTTGGGGAAATGCTTGCACTTTTCTTTCTGGAATTACCAGGTTTAAAATCTGGATCTTCATTTGCATGGTGCCTGTTTTTGCATCCAGGTTTAGAGTGTAACTAGGAGACTCTTGAATTAGCAGTGAGAGAATAATTCCTTCCAGGGTATTAGTACTGCTAGACTGTGTTCTGTTTTTACACCAACTCTTCAATTTTCATTAAGGTTTTGATCCCAGCTATGTCACTGTAATTACAGTGAATTTGGCTGTGAATACTGTTTGCTTCAGAAATGGATATGTTTGTGAAACTGCATAAGAAAGTAATGGAAATATAAATAGAAGAATGTTCATAAGTTAGCTCTTAAATGTATTGGCCTTTTTTTTTCCTTTTTGCTATTTAGAGATTCAGATTTCATCTGGCTTTTTTTTTTTTGAGTGTAATACTTTATTTGTCAACCTCACAGTCTTCTGACCTGACAATGCTCATTCAAAACGCTGTTAAAATTTTCTTGTTTGTTTTATTTTTAGATTAATATAACTTATGTTGCTGACCCACTTTCCATTATGTAAAAACCTGAACAGAATTTGTCACTGAGGTAGGAATTCATGAAGGCTAACACTAGAGGGCAATTCAAAGCAGCAGTTTACCCCAGAACAGTTATGGGTGCCTGTAGCCCTGTGGTGAAAAAAGAGGGAGCCTTCGGAGACTTTCCCAGGGTCTCCCCCAGGCAAAAGCTGGTCTTTGTGATTACCCTCCTAAATCATTTCTTTGACTGGTTTTTCCTATCCTTGAATGCTCCACTGAATGAGGAGGAAGTTAAGCCAGTTCGTATGCTTTGCTGAATTAGAAGTTAAGAAACATCTTCCACAGGGTCTTAACTCACTCAGTCTTGCCACTGTCAAACGGGTGTAGCTTATTCAGGGGTGGGTTTTGGTTGTTTTGAATTTGCTCTCATGTGCTACCTTGAGCCCTTTCTCTGAAAGGTACTGGGGTTTGGGAAGTAAGGTAACACTGTACGGAAACTTAAATGCCTTTTGTTAAATATTGAGGAAAATGGAATGCATGGTGAGTAAAAAATATTCTTACAAAATGCTGCAAAGTTAGGCAAATTAATAAGACAGTATAATTAATGCATATCCTTAAAAAAACAACACAAACCAAACCACACCACAGAGTGAGGTGTCAAGAGAGGTACTTTGTGTCCATAACTTTATGAAGGAAGATATAACATATCTAATGGAAAAAAAAAAAATATATAGCTGAAGTAAAATGAGCAATCAGGTTCTGTCTTTTACATTTAACTGAGGAGGAGAAATCATCTGTGTATATTGTGCACGATTTAAACAATTTATATAACAGTGCATTACATAATAAATTACAGTTTTCACGGTTGTAGTGTTCATTATAGATTTATAGAACATTCTGAATGCTTCTAAATAATAACCTGTAATGCAAATGGTGATGTCATGGTTCTTGAAAAGCACTCAAGAATTCTTATTTTAGCAATGCAAATTCTCTCATTATATTGAAATGTACACACCCAGTCATGTAAATGCTTGTGCCACAGGACAAATTTCAACACAAGGGCATTTTATAAGTGTATGTGTTTATACCTATCTCTTGATCTAATTTTATATACATATATATTATTATATATTTCATGTATACTAATTTATAAAAAAACTAATCAAAGATTAAAATGACATGATCATTCTAACACTCTGTACCAGTTCTTCAAGCAGAATTATCTTTGCATTCTTTTGCACGACTTACTGTAAACATCTAAAACTTATTCTTACTTCAACTGCTTTCAAGTGTTTTTTAATAAAAAATACTTGCAATCACTCTGGCAGAGCCACAATTCTATAGAAATACTACAGTGCATTGTTACAGTAAATATTTACACCTGTCTTCTGCAGGTCTGATCAGCAACTCCAGTGCAATTTGAAAATATGTAATCTGCTGGCGATGATGCGCCCAACCTTAATCGGTGCTGGAGCCTCTGGAAGAGAGATTGTGTCATCACACAGTCCAACAGTGACCTTGATGAATCTGTGAAAGAAGAAAATAGTTTTCTCACTTCTTCATTTGTAAAATGCACAAAAGGGGGAAAAAAAATAACCAAATGTGGAGTTTAACCCATTGAAGTTGTTAGATTCTCTGGGGTTTAGGGGAGGTTTCTGGTTTTGTTGGGGCGGGGGGGGGAATATTGAGGAATTGGTTGATAATAATGTACAGTGATAAAGAGGTTTTAATTACACACATGAACTCTTGATTTGAGAATTTGTGAATATTTATATCAAATCTAGCTGAATACTCAGGTGCTTAAGCCAAGCATACATATCAGCTTTTAAGGAACTGAATCCTTAGTCTTTTGCAGGTAAGATACTACCAATTTAAGAATAAGCATTTTCATGCCAACATGGATCTAATCTCCCTTTTTTTTTTTTTTTACCTTTTACCAGCTTGATTTTTGGCCCTAAATCAAAGAGATAAGTTCTGTCGTTAAGTTAACATTAAGGCTGTCTTCAGAATTTTATTTATTTCAATAAAGCAGGAACAAATGTGTAAGTAGCAGCAATGTGCAGACCGATATTGCAATATTGGTCTGTTCTGTGTTTAAGCAGGTGGTTTCATGTGGCAGGCTGGAAGAGAGACTCTTTTTCTTCCCAGCTTTTGACAAAAAGATGACGCATATGACTCAGAATTAGAAGGGGAAATCTGCCAGTTTGCATCAGTTCCTTAACTTGTGGGCTGCTATTCACCACAAGGAAAATCAGTATACTCGCACCAGTGCTTCTTAAGAGATGAGGAGTAATCATTTCCTTCAGAAAGTGTAGGATGATTGGAGTAGGCCTTTCATATGTTACGCTACGCTTTTCCTATAATAAGATATTTTTCAATTGTAATACATTTTTAGGAAGGAAAAAACAAATAATGTTCTTAAGTATTACAGTTAATGTTTAAAATAGGAATCAGACATATTATAGCTTAATGCAGAGGAAAAGCAAAGGAGGAATCTGCTTCTTTTTGAAAACATAAAACTTATGTTTTGCTGGCACTGAAACTCAGAAACCATTGTAGATCTCCACAGCCAAAAGGTAAGGGATTTTTTAATATTTTTTAACCTAATTCCACATATATGAATCTCCAGTTCTGATTTTAAATAAGTTAGTAGGACTGAAAAAAAATTAAATATAGTAACTTTGAGGGCAGAAGCCATCTGTTTTGAAGGGGAAAATAATTACTTGAAGTAAGGAAGATCTGATTTTAAAATGTCATGCTTTAGACCTGCTAAAAAAGATAATGCACAGCTTAGTGTTAATTCAAATTCTTTCACATAGGTTTAGGTTATGATGAAGAGAGACTTCTTGCAATACTGATGTTTGCTCAAAGAATGTACTGTCAACTAGCTTTTCATTTAAAAAAAAAAGTCAAATGCTAATTGTTCAGATAATAATGTCTTCTTTTTGGTTTGTGGGTGTTTACTAGGAGCCGAGAGTACAATTTCGAAATTTTTTTTGACTACTAGAGTTCTTTAGGTATTGGATTATAAATCTTTTTCTTAATATATTAACTTCTAGTTAATTCAGCATGGTTTTACTTTAAGCTTGTTAGTGAAATATTGAAAATCTAGCTTAATATAAAGCCATAAGAGGCACCCAGCATCCTTACCTTTTCTTTAATTCCCTTTTTTTTTTTTTTCCACCCCCAGTGGATAAAATTCCTTTCATTTGGAAAAACTATTGTTGTTGTTCTGAAAAAGCATATCCTAAGTGAAGTTCATTTTCTAGCTGGAAAACTGAATTTCACTGCTTAGCAATCTGTGTCAGCTTTAGAAAGCACCATTTTATTTTGCATTATCTAAGTTCTGTGAGTAGTGGGTCTCGCTGATGGGGAAGTGGGGAACCAACCTAGAAAATGTTTTTGAAAGGGAGTATACACATCTGTGTGTCAGACGGTATCTCTCCTATGAATATTTCACTGGGGGGGAGACTAAAACAGCCTTCTGCGTTGCCTCCTGCATATTTCCTCAGCTACCATTGAATAAACAGTAATCTAAGTAAATAGTATGACTAGGAATCTGCACCCCAAAGGTGTTAAGGACACTTGAAACTTCTGCTGAAGTGAGTAATTAAATAATAAAGTTGTAGAAATACAGCTAAGGATTAGGAAAAGTTACAGCAATTATAAGGAGGTGTTCCTCTGCTGTTAACCAGTGAATGCCCTTAACAATCGAGTTGATTTCTTCTAACAGCTCAGCCTCACCTTTCGTAAGTCATAGAGTTGTCTGGCATTTTATAGAAGTCATGTAGGGATGATGTCAAGAAAAAGACAAATTTACTGTCTGAGCCAGAAGGCAGGCTTACAAAAAGCAACTTCTTTCAGGACACGAAAAGCTCTTTGTTCTGTGGCCTTGGTCTTTTTGTGCTCTGACCCTTATTTTATAGCATTGTCACTCTGACCCTAAATCTTTGGAAGCAGACATGCAGCAAATTTAGCCCTTTAAAAGTGGGGTTGCATTCTGAGCTATGGGTCTGGTTTTTGTCTTTAGGCATTATAGTTCCATACAATGCTGAGATGTAACAAAATCAGAATTTAAGATTTGTGGGTTTGTGCTGTGCAAGTAGTAGTATTTACGTATCAGGCCAAATTTTTTTGTGTATATATTGCCATATTACTGTCCTATGATTTATTATTATTTACCAATTTCAGATAAGATAGCAACTAGAAAAGCAGTCTGGTTAACACTAATGTATTTTCTACTTTCCCAGAAGTACTTTGGGAACTGATCCTGTGCACAGAACACGAGGGTTCCTGCAAAACGCTACTTGACTATTAAGTATTCTGTGGAGGACAAGAAATGCTTTGCTGTACGTTATAGAGGGAGAAGGTTTAAACAGCAATACCTGCATGGCCTGCTTTCATAAAAGACTGGGTGCCAGTTTAGGAGAGCACAAAATTTTACACTAGGCCTGTGATTGTTTCCTGGGCTCAATGAGTACATTTTCTGAGAATTTAACAAAACTAATATATATATTTTTTTAAATTCTTTAAGAAAGCTAGAAATTGATGAAAAGGACAGAAAACTAATAGCTAAATTATATGTTTTGATTTTTAAATATTTTTTTTTAATAATCTAATGTATTTAATTGGAAAAACTGTTTCCCTATCTCAAAAACTTTCCATTATGTAGCTGGTTTGTGTTGTATGGATATTGTTATTTGGAGAAGGGTTCTTCCATTTTTCTCTTGTACAATGATTGTATATACTTCAGGTTTTGTAAACTTGAACTATAATCATAGAATAGTCTTTTTCTGAATGTAATAGTGTAATAATCTAAGGATATGTTTACTGGAGGACTTGAAAAAAATGTATCTTGCTTTTTTTGTGGGGTTTTTTTTTAGATCTTTAAAGATTTTGTGAATTTTTTTAAAAAATACTAATATAGAAATTGAAGTTGTATTTTAAGACAAGCCTGGCTTTCTTTTTGGTAGATCCACTAGACTGAGTATTAATATTTTTTTTGTGATAAAATCAGGAGGAAAGGAACATTTTAATGAAATATAAAACTTTGTAGAAATTAGAAAATAGCTTCTTCATTTTTCTTAATTTTGTATGTGCCCTTTCAAGCAGAAAGAATGCTGGTACAGATTGAAAGTGTTCACACAGTTTAGTTCCTGTGTGCATGCCAAAGGTGCAGGGAAGACAGATTTTAAAAAGTTGTGTGCAAGCTATACCAGTGCAATCAAGAGGGATCTGGAAAGGTTTTCTGAAATTCAGCTTTTACAAACTCTGTTAGAACCGCGAGCTTGTTACACTTTACAAGTTCCTTGTAAAGTATTTCATACAGCAGTCTAGTTAATGCATCAACATCTGACAAAACACTCTTTAGAAGCTGGGAGGAGTTAGTCTTAGTTTTATTTTTAAGCTAGAGTTGATACTAAAATATGCTGATAATGTACTAAAATATACATTGATAATATTTGTGTGCTATATCAGCTTCCTTTAGTTGTGCTATTTTAGCTAGCAAGCTATAAAAACTATTTGACATCCTGTACTCGTTCAAGTAAGAACTGACTACCTTTAGTTTCTTGCTTTGCACAGAAATCCACTGCGTTTTGGTTGCTATTGCTCTGATAGAAGCATCAATATTGCAGTACCAAATAGCTGGTTTCACCCTGATTTGTTTTCATAACTGCAATGTTGAGGGACAGGGAGGTGCACCTCACACAAATGAATATAAGCAGCAGTTGGGGTGCTGAGACAAAGTTAAAAGGATGTAAAACTGAATTTGATGCTGATAGACTGTAACTGCGCTTCCAAATTTCCAGGTATTTTTGTACTTCTGAATTTCTTAATGGTTTTACTTCCTGGTTTTTATTTTTAGCTGGCTTTGTTATTTTATGTTTATTTTATGCAGTAGTTCTCCAGCTAGTCTAAATATGTTTGTTCGTGATCCTTGGAGAGATGGCTGGACACATGATATAGATTCTCCAAATTTAGTAACAGTAGACTTCAGTAATTAGCGGCTATCTGTTTAACTTTAATCACTAATATTTTACATTGCAAACAGCTTCTGTAGTGCCCCCAGTCTTTTGCCATGGTTGTATGGGGAAAATTGTTTATATGATTAGGAAACAGTTAACAGACAATGTCTTTTTTTGTGAACATTTGTACGTTCCCCCTTACCTATAATTTACAAGCAAAACTCCAGATTGGTGCTAGTTATCTCTGTTCAAAAATTCAGCTTTGTGTTCAGAAGATTATCCAAAGCATTAATTGTGACTTTTTAACACCAATTGATAATAGTCTTGGAAATATTCAGCTTCTTGGTAGGAGGTATGGGAATATCTGTTATGCATGGAGAATGTATAAGCTTGATCCTGAATGAGCACTCCTTTTTGAGGTGAAGTGGGGCTAATTTATTGTTGGATTATAGTCGTTTATTTAAAAAAAAAAAAAAACACAAAAAAACCCAACAAAATCCATCAAACAAAACCACCGGGCCTAGCACAGAATTGCTATGTTAGAGACAGATTTGGTTTTTACAACTTCAGTCTTAAGCAGGAGTTCAAAATCTTACTGTTACTTCAGGAGAATAGCAATTAAGGTGTATAGTTTATTCTCTTAATTCTTCTTTCTCTATGACCACAAAATAGCTTTGGTTAAGTTGATCATAGGTTATACCTGAACCAAACAGTGGCCAAAAGTACACTGATATTTCAAAGTATTACTCTAAAGATATTTCAGTTGAATCTCTTGTCCTTTTTTAAAAATAAATGCATATCACTTTAAAGGCTGCTGATGCCAAGAATTAAGGGGAAAGAGGGTTCCTTAACCAAAGCAACCAGAAGGCAAGGGTAAAAGAATATACTTATAAATGTAAGCTTTAAGAATGAGCAAGAGTTATAAATTCCAGTGTGTTTGCAGTATAACTATTACAGTGTTGAGTAAGCATATGACAAAAATAAAGTGAAACTACTATTGTTTCAACTGGTGGGGGCGGGGAGGGGGGGAAGTAAACAGTGCATTATCAAGATACAGCTACATACACTTTTAGATCTTACAGTTTTGAGGTTTGAGAATAGAAGTGTTTAGGTTTCTCAATAGGCAAGTGAGATTATTTCTGTCTTTTGGCCAGATGAATTTAGTAAGAAAAAAAAAAATAATTCTGTATTTGCAGCAAGAGCTGAGCTGTCAGTGTGTTTATTCATATTGAAGGGTGTATTAGTGCCACTGAACTGGGAGCTCTGAGAGGACAGCCTTGCAAATTCACCAGCAGTTGTCAAAAACGCTATCACTGCAGAATGTCCTGTCTACCATACAAGTAAGTGACTCTCTTTGTGGATACACAGAACAGGACACACTTGTCAAAACTGCCCCATGTCATACTGTGCCCTCTGAGCGCAAAACCTTTTCTCATCTCTAGCTTAAATTAAGCTAAATGGGGAAAAAACTGAGATACAAAGATATATGCTTCCTGATGGTTTTGCTATGGGGGAGAGCAGCACTGGAGGACAAATACTGTGGTGCTTTAGACTGTGGAACACTAAAAGTCTTTCAGTGTCTTTCACCTTCAGATTTCTAATTTTAAACAGAATTAAGGTTGGGAAAGGGTCACAACAGGGAAGCGATACCCTTGCTTTCACAGTGGATCTGTGTTGCTTCGCATTAGTAAGTAAGTAACAGAAGCAATGGAACATGGTTTTGGGCAGGTGCTGTATGACAGTATCAATGAGGAAGGTGTTTTGGCCAAGAAATATCGAGAGTGCTTTTGTGGTATGAGTAAAAGGCACAAGATGAATGTTTAATCTTATGTTCTTGGGCATCTGAGACAATGTATAGTGTTTAATAGAAAGGCTTTGATATGTTTTACTCCGAATCACTGAACTGTCAGATTGCTGGCTAGTGGTATCTTTATGAATACAATATGTTTCATAGAATTTAAGGAGCTTAGTAGTAGTTGCAGTAGAATTTAAGGAGCTTATTAATAGTTATAGTAGTCAAAAATTCACTTGTAGCTGGTTTTTCATGGGGTCAGAAAGAGACTGAGTTGGTGTTGTCATAAACTCCTAACCATAAACCAATAAAAACTGAATGTGGTATTTTATATTAGGCTTGGTCTCTGATAAATCAACTAAGAAATACTGAAATCAAGAAAAGGCTCCTTCCTTGATTGGGAACACCCCAATCACAAAAACACACACCCTTTTATCTTTTGTTTTTTTTTTTTTCTTTTTTAAACAGTTTAATTGCTTTTCTAACAGCATTCTCCTGTGTATGTGTAGAGAGCCTGCTTCTATGGAATTTCAGTTCTGTATCTTTAGGATCCTTCCATCTTCCTCAGCAGAGCTCTCCCCTTCAGGGGCTTGGGGGGATCTACTGGAGCTGCCTGCGTACACGATTCCGAGCTTTTATTGAGGTCTCCTCTGTCTGTCTCTCCCTCGCCTATAGACCCTCAACTTATGACACAAGTATAGAGGTAGGAGAAGCACTCGTGATAACGTGACTATATGCGCTTTATGACCAAAAAAATAGATGTATGAAATTCCTGGATTTCAGTAGATTTCTGGCTTGGCTGTCAGTACACTTTTTGTCTTAGTCTTCCTCCTTTCATCCTTTTCCTATTCTTCAACCCCTTCTCCCACATACAGTCTCTTCACTTTTATGTGAAAACTTGCTTATTCTCCTTACAGATAAAATACATTTTTAATAGCAATGTTTAATAGACAGTTGTGTTGTGTTTCAGTCTTTGGTTTGGGGCATTTTTGGTAGTAAAGTTTAAAAAAAAAAAATCACCCAAAACCATACCCATACACCCCCCAACTCGTAATGCATGTGAGGTTTTGTGTTCGTGTTTTGGGTGGGTGGCGGGAATTACCTGCAAGTTCTGTTACTGATGTACTTACTGTAGAAAATAGCATAATAGTTCTGCCAAGTCTTCATTTCATGGTGTGTGTAGTTTAATTTTAGAGGGATTTACTTATGCAACAGAAAAAACCTCCATGCTTAAGCTAGAAGCTGAAAACAAGTAGGCAATTGAAACAACAGTATCTAGTTAAACACACATAGTTTACAAATGAAGAATTTGGCCTGAATGTACAAATGAGAAATGTACTTCCAAAGGTATTAAATGTTGCAGCTGTCTTATTTAAATAATTTCCTTTCAATCTTTTAAGGTAAATCTACAAGTAAGAAGTGGTATTTTTCTCTTGCTGGAAAACATCTTTCATATTTTTTTCCCAGAAAAGTTAAAGTAAATCGTTTACTGCTGGCTAGTGTCTTTGCTTGCATCTGTCTTTGTCTTTGAATTCCACGTTATATATATATATATATATATATGGTGGTGATTTTTCTTTAACTCTTCCTCTTGGCTTATTCCTAGCCCTGTTTATTCACAGGGGAGACCAACTGTCACAGCAAACTTTTATGGTTTGGTTTATTTTGACTTTGCGTTCAGGTTTTACTTCACTAAGATACTGGGTAGATTGTGCCTGTATAATCTAGTTTGCCTATTTTAGCTGTCCAATTTAAAAAGCAAACAAACACAGGTTGTAAGAGGGGAAAAAGTGTAAATAAAGTTGTGAGTGTATAAAATATATCGGAAATGGCTCTTTTATACAGTTCCTAAAGTGACATTTGTACATAGATAGTTATATAAAAATCTCAGAGTTGCTGCAGCTAGCTGTAAATTTACACTGGCAAATCTCATTTTAATTGGCACATTTGTAGCAACAGACCTTTCCAGCAGAGATCATCCTACTGAATTATTGTTATTGTAGAAGCAAAAATAAGAAGGGAGAAAAGCAAAACTCACCAAACTTTCCCATTTTGTGGCCTAGCAAGGTTTTTTGCACTTACAGATAGCCCTGTTAAGTTACAGAAGTTGTTTTATCATGAACTGACCAGAATGCTCATTACAATGGAATGGAGTGCTTGGGTCCATGCTGTGTAAGTAGCTTTTTGTCTTAATTATTTGGTATAAAAACATTAAAGAAAGCATATTTCATGCTATCTAGGGAACCACTAAAAATACTGTGCATGCTTAAAATGCTGACATACTTTAGTATAAGAAAAGGTTACCTGGCAGGGATGTGAATTTCCAGTCTCTTGCCTACCTCTTCGAGTAAAGTAGCATAGTCATTCTAGACTGGGGCCAGATCAACTTCTGCTTCTAATAGCAGATAAGTTACTGTTCTTGCTAACAACCTATTGGGATTTTTTTGTTTTGGTTTGTTTTGGTTTTTTTTACTGTATTTTTGTTGGGTTTGGTTTTTTACTGTATTGTTTTCCCCTGGAAAGGATTAAGAAGCACCTGTCTGCCCAGAAATTGTGGCAAGGGTAACCTGCAGAGGTAACAAATGGCTTGAGGACTGATACAGTATTTGACAGAAGCTTATTTTGAAGATAGGTTATTCTCTTATATATGAAAGTTGGGGGTTTTTTTCATGTCAGAGATTTCCAGATGACCAAAAGTTAGATTAGAAAATAACCTAAAGTTTTTTTGGTTGGTTTTGAAGTAAACATCTGCATAATCTTTAGTTCCTCTATCAGCCACACAATTGTCCAGTTCCTGGTCCATGTCTTGCTACGGTATTATGCACAGTTGACAATAAAGTCTAGAGCTTCACTGTAAATAAACAGCCTGGAAATGGGCAAATGTTTTATAAACATTTTATAGTTTATTAATACAGCTGATGTCAGTGCAGGAAAATTAACCTTCAATAAGAGGATTCTGTGTTCAGCTTTCAGTGTGTTTCCAGACGTATGGTAGACACCTTGGCATAACGTAGCAGCACATAATGGTTTGTGGGTATTGAAAAGGTGCAGGCCATATTGTGCTGCCTCAAAAATACAAGGATTTCATCATCCTGAAGAGAAGTATCACTTAGGAGTTAGTCAAACTTGTGATGCTGATGTCTGTCATACTTTAGCAGCACGTAAATATTGGTGTTAAGACTGTAAATATCTCCAGTATTAACTGTGCTGCTGAAGTAAGGCTAGCCACTTCTGCATGTGAGTCATGAAAAAGGACGTTTCATGTATTTCCTGATGCCTTTTTGTTGTTATAATTTAAATATTGATTGCTTGTGAACACTTCGTTTTGTTTGTGTTTTGATCCGTTCAGAAACAGTATTTAGGACTTCATAGTATCTGATGGTAAATATAGAATAGACATATATATTACTTATATGAAAACTGAATTTATTAAAGGAGCCATCTTGAGATACACCTGTCTAATAGTACTTTGGTAAGTGTGTTTTTATATATATATGCATAAAAATGGTGTTACTTTAAATGTCAGTATTTCTTTATCAAAACTCTTAAAACTGTGTGTTTCTTAATGAATGGAACTGTGAAATGTTTTGTCATGTTTTTAGCAAAGTGAGCACATAAAGGAACAGTGCTTTCCAAAATTTTTAACAAAACTTATTAAACACTTAATTTCTTAAATCACTGTGTCTATAGACAGGTAACAATTTTATGGATAGAAGTTTAAACTGTGTATCTAACTGAATTTACTAATTTTTTTCTCATTTTCCACTAAGATATTTCTCTTGCAGGGGAATCTTTCATTGAGATGATTGAAATCGCTGCAGTGAGAATGGAAATTACTTAGGCTCCTTTCCTTTTAAAAGCTGCATGCAAGAACCGTGGTGAGTCAAATGTAGACTAATGGTTATGTAAATGTCACTAATTTTAGATACAGTCAAGATCTGAAAGTGTGTTTCCTTTTAAGATTTTATTTTCTTCACTATCATGACTCAGTATCACTTGCTAATCTCGTTTTATTAGCCTTGTTATATTTTACCATTAAAATACACATGCCTTCTTCAAATAGGTGCTCACAGCTTCAAGTTTATACATCATATAGATCTTTGACAAGGAAGAAAAAAGGTTTCTCTGCACCGGGGATTTGTTTTGACTTCAGGCTTTGCAGGCCTGCTACTGGTGCGGTCACACAGGTACAAACATGACATAGATGAATATGAATCAAAGTTGTTATAATTAATAAATCTGCATAATTTTACCATGTAGAATTTCAGCCTGGTGGATGTGCTAGTAGAAATCACAGTTTTCTTATCTGCCCATTATGGATTTAAACTGGTGAAATCACTGATGGCTATAATTTCCAATATAGTTCAGATCTGAGCAGTTCTCAATAGCAAAGCTGTGCAGTATTAGATCATTTACAGCTTTTCATAAACACTTCTGTGTGTACATTTACCTACTACAGGTCTCTTAAAATATGTGGCCAAAAAGAGGTTGACTACTCAGAAAAAAATACGCTCTGTGCCTCAAAGTTTTTAATAGCTCTCTTACTGAGGCTTCTTTAAGTAGCACTGTCTTATATTTATCTGTAACTACTTAATACTAAGACCTGCACGTACATATCAGCCATTTGAAAACTTCAAAATGCTTGGAAAGACCAGACTCAGTGGGTTATAAAAGACATTATTCTTCCACTTACCTTCCCCTACCTTTAAAAGTCACTGATTTTTGTTAGCATGCTGCAGACTGTGGTGCTTGCAGAGGGCCACCCATCCTGTTACTCTTGTAGATCCAGTATTTTAATGTATGTAGGCTGTTTCTCCAGGACTTCTATGAGAAAGGAGATCTGAAAGATTCGAGAGCATGCAACAAGTAAGTCTACTTGCATGGCTTTGTCAAAGTCCAGTGGCCAACCTGCTTGTTCTGGATTACTTCATTGTGCCAGTGCAGGCCTTTGGGACAATAGTGAAACAGAGTGTTTCCTTCTGGTTCACCCCTGTCACTGACACAGGGCAGGGGATGGTAGGGAGTTGGAAGGAGCAGAAGGGCAAAGGTTGGACCGCCTTGTTTGGTGGCCCTAGCAGCTTCTAACAGTTTAGAGATGTGCTGTGCCTGATGTAGGAAAGGAAGGCTTGCTGTTTCCAGGTTCAGATGCTTATTTTCTGCTGGGCTTAGGAACTGCATGGGAAAAAGATGCTTAACTTGTATAAAAGGGAAAGGAAAGATAGGTCTGCTTGAAAATAAACTGAGACTAATAGTTATATAGGAGTGAAGGGAACTAGTGTCATGTTGAAAGTTTAGAACTGTGAACCGATAGGGGAAGGACAGGTCTGATGAACTGGAAAACCGGAAGGATTGAGACAGGTTGGGCAAAGATTTGGGGGTTTTGTTTGTTTCTTGAAACTGGAAGAAGCAGCAGCCTTATGGAAGGGATCTGGCCTGAGGCAAAGAGAGTGAGTCAGGCTTGTGGGAAGGGGCTTGCACACCTCGGATCATTCTGAACATTGACTAAAGCACTCTGCACTTTACACCCAGAAGTAAGTGCAGGTTGTTAAGTAGCCTTTGCTGTCATCTGTGAGATCACTGAGTATTTCATCCTCATCATCATATTCTACACAGAAGAGGGCAACCTTACTAGTGCTCTCAGCTACTTCATGAACTTTGGTCCTGAAAAGAGTACCAGTGGATGAAAAGCTGGATGTGAACAGGCGATGTGCACTTGCAACCCAGAAGGCCAACCTGGGCTGCATCAGAAGAGATGTGACCAGCAGGTCAAGAGAAGTAGTTCTCTACTCTGCTCTGGTGAGACCCCACCACCCCACCTGGAGTACTGCTTCCGGCTCTGGGGCCCTCTGCACAGGCAGGACATGGACCTGTTTGGAGCAGCTCCAGAGGAGGACCACAAAAATGATCATAGGGATGGAGCACTTCTCCTACGAGGACAGGCTGAAGGAGTTGGGGTTGTTCAGCCCAGAGAAGAGAAGGCTTCAGGGAGACCTTTCAGTGCTTAAAGGGGGCCTACAGGAAATATGGGGACTAACTTTTTAGCTGGGCCTGTTGCAACAGAAGGGGTAATGGCTTTAAACTGAACGAGGGAAGATCTAGACTACATATAAGGAAGGAATTTTTTACAATGAGGATGGTGAAATACTGGCACAGGTCGCCCAGAAAAGTTGGGGATGCCCCATCCCTGGAGATGAAATTCAAGGTCAGGTTGGATGGGGCTCTGACCAACTTGATCTAGTTGAAGATGTCGCTGCTCATCGCAGGAGAGCTTGGACTAGGTAACCTTTAAAGGTCCCTTCCAGCCCAAACTATTCTATGATTCTTTGAAAAGGAATCCCAAAATAACAGAGTAGTTGAGGTTGGAAGGTACCTCTGGAGATCATATAATCCAAGCAGGGTCAGGCAGAGCAGGTTTTTTAGGGCTGTGTCCAGTCAGTTTTTAAATATCTTCAAGGATGGAGGCTCTGCAACCTGTCCTGTTTAGACAGATTTTTCTGCGTTTTATTTTGTGCCTGCTGCCTCCTGTCCTGTCACTGGACACAAGTGAGAGGAGCCTGCCTATGTTGCCTTTACTCTCTCTTACCCCCATCAGCAGGCATTCAACTTTGATTGGATCACACACACCCAAGCTTTTTCTTCTCCAGGCTGCAGTCCCAGCTCTCTCAGCCTTTCTTCATGTGAAAGATTGTCTTTCTGGAAGTAAATAAAATGTTTCAACTAATATGGGGATTGGAACTCAAAGAGAGAAATGCTTTTGGGGGGAAAAGAACAAAGCATAACCTACAACTTCACTGTAAAATATGTAAAAAGAACATGAAGATCACAAAATGAAACACGAAGAAGTTAGATAACTCCAGCCTTAAGATTCTGCAATCTTCATTTGCCCCCTTGTGTTAGTGTGCTATGAAGCAATCTTCATGATCATACAGAATATTTCATCTAATGATAGGGTTGGCCTGACGTGTTGCTGAGCCAGGGAAGATGTTTTTGGGCTGTGCAAGCAAGAAGCCTGATGCTGCTATAGGTGCTGCAGAAATTGGTAGAAAATTCTGTAGGCAGAGGAACAAAAGACAAAAGTAGAGGATACCACATCTTTATGATTATTTCAAATACGAATTGGATGTGATGTTTATTCTTCTTCCTTCTTTCTTCTGTGATACTGAATGAGTTAACAGGCTCTTCTCTGAGGAAGCACTGGCTCTTAACATTTACAGCTGAGCTTCTTAGGAGTTGAGATTTTGAGTTAAATATACTCAAAAGTTTGAGTTAAAATACTATGTAAAGTTACATCTGTTGATGGTCTCTTATCTTCTTAAACAGGCTACCTTAAACTGTTGCACGCTAATATAGTTTCTACAGCTCCATGTCATATTTAAAATAGGGTAATAAACACCTTGAAGGGCTGTTGGGTTTTTGTTTGTTTGGGGAAAAAAAAAAACACAACACCAAAAAAGCCCAAACCCAAAACACTCTTGTTTAGAAGCTGTACTACAGTAATGCATTTCTTCCTGGAATTTTTTATGGCATTTATTAGTTCTGATCTCAGAGGAGGAGGTGAGTATTTTAAATCTCTTAAAGACCAGATCTGCAATCAACTTTCCTTGTTTACCAGCTCAATCTGAAGAACCAAGTTTGCACATTGTTGATCCATGGTCTATTTGTCCAGTCCTGTGAACTTCGAAATGCTCTGATTTGCATCCTGTATTGTCACTTATTCTTTTTCCATATGTAGCTATTATTATTAAACATTTGTTTGTCTCATTTTTGGAATGTGGCTTCATGAGTTACCTTCAATATTCTGCAAAATCTTTTATACACTAAAGGTAATGTTCATGTTTGAACATCACCATATTTTAGAATAAATTTACCTGTAAATTCCCATGTTGCAGAAACAGTTTAATGAGTTCTGATGTACAGTGGTAAACAGTTCATCTTTAAAAATGTTAAATGACTTAGACCTATGTATTTAGGCTCTGCTGGCCATTGTTCTTCAAATTTCAAAAGCAGTTTTCTTGGTACTGCATATGGCTCACTTCACTAAGTGAGAATGGCTCTGTACTTGATATTCAGCTATAGAGATCTGAAAATTCTCCAGCTTTTCCCTTCATCATGGTATCTTGTTAAGTACTGGGGGAAGTCTCTCCTAATCAGGTAGTGATACTAACAGTAATGAAATTGGAAATGTTTAGATTCCCTTTATGTTCTTCATTACCACCTCCTATAATAGAATTCACCAGAAATGATTGATAGAAATATATCCAAGCAGTGAATTACTATTGTACCACAGTATAACTTGAAGCAAAGCAGCAATTCTTAATTTAAAACAAACAAACAAAAACTTTAAAATGTATTTGAAGGAAAACTTATGTCTGAGATATGTGAATCTCCTTTCTAAGGTGGCAGGTTGTGTGCATCAGAAAAAAAATAACTACAAACAGAAATAAGAAAAAACAATAGAGAAAATGCAATGGTGTGAGTGACACTTCATCTCTCTGTGAGGGGGCTAATATCACTGGGGTATTACTTTTTCACTCTAAATTAAACAGTTTATTTCTGTTGGATGTTATTTTGTGGCTCTCAGGTCAACAATTCTGTTGTTTTCCAAATTTGATTCACAGTTCTGTGTTAGATAAACTTATTTTGATTTATTAATATTGCTCTGCTTCTTAATGTAAAACTTGAACGCTGTGTTCAGAAGTTCTGAAATTAACATTAATTATAGCAGCATTTATCCAGTTTGAATCTTCAGTCTTAAGTATACGGTGCTGAGTAGCTAGAGGCTGACGTACTTCTGTTGAGAGATGGGAATAATATATCCATAATGTTTTCTTCTGCTGTTTATAGCCATAGGAGACAGCCATGGACAGAAACTTCCACATTTCCCTATGGTTTTTGCAGGGCAAGCCATGTGGCTTTATTACCTATAAAGGAACCTTCTGTCAGCAGCTTTTCCACTCTTAAGTGGTTTTAAAAGTAAAACATTTTGGAATCTCTCATAAAATACTCCAAAAAAGCTGAAGTACTATAAAATTGTAGAATATAAAGTCTCAAATTTATACATTTTTAATATTTTCTTGAAATAAAAGCAAAGGAAAAGCTTCAGGGGTTATATTATTGGGCCAGCTAGAACGGTCAATAACAATAATACATGTTTATGGTTCTACAGTCCTGTGAGTCTCAAGCCAGGCAAGTTTGGGACTGACAGAATCTTCCTCTTCCCTTTAGTATTATGAGCCTGGCTCTGAGATTTCCATGGTGGTTTCACTGAATGACTTTGTGTTAGTTTTTGGTAAGCTCAGCCAGCTGAGTGTGCACCAAGGAAAAGTTCCCTCCGTTCTCGAGAATGGCAGTCCAGCATTAAAGTTAATTTCCATTGCTTAAACCATCGTAAGGAAAATCAAGGGCTTTATTCTTCCTTTATTCAGGGCTTTACTCTTTCTTTCTTGATCCTCCTACAGACAGACTTTGTCTAGTTATGCTCTAAAGCATTATCAAAAAGGCTAATGACCTCTTGCTCTGCCTCTTTGATATCTATATCTGAAACTAACACAAAAACACTTAAAGAGATGTAGCTTCTTAGCGTATGGAAACCGCTGTGACAGACCTTTCCTGTCACCAAGGCAATGTGAAAGTCTTCCAATAAGCAGTATCTGTTATCTTCAAACATACCAATAAATACATAAACTCTATTTTCCATCTATGTATAATGAAACTTCAGACACAAAAATAAGAAATGTCGAGCAGTATCAGGCAAAGGTGAAAACGAGCTTTACTGCTTTGAAGGTATGAAATCTGTTAAATGACCAGTGCAACAAGCAGTTCTAGGAAGCGTGCGTGGATGGGAAGTTGTTCAGTCAGAAAAAGGATTTTGCTGCAGATTCGATAACATCATGTAGCCAGACAGCCCCCTGTTGGTTGTATTGTGGAGGCTCCAGAAAGAAATTGTGCTTGAATTCAGTGATTCATTGAGCTCAACAAGCTTTTTTTTTTTTTTCATTTTCACGTCACAAATAGCGAAATGGGGCAAAAAAAGTTACATGCATTTGCAAAAATTACCTTTGAATCAAGTTTTGTCCCTCTTGTGTATGAAATAAATGTCTAAGCTTGGTTAAATAGAGTATCTGCACTCTGTTTCTGAATGTCTTTATAGAAGCTTATTTTTAAAGAGCTGCAGCAAAAATGCAGAATAGTAGTTTGTCCTTGTGATGGAAACTGCAAACTAAGCATACTTTGATATTACATTTACAGCCCAGCTAATGCAAAGTATTTAGATAAACTGTCAATAATGCAGGTGATTTTTAAAACATACAAGTTTGTAAGCTGGCAGTGAACTGGCCACACATGGGCTCCAGTTCTGTTTGATGACTAGGACTCACTTGCAGGCCTATCTGTGAGAACTTCTGCTGTTTAACAAGGTACAGTTTTACCAAGAGGCTTGGGGGTTTTTTTTATTCATGTTTGCTTTGCTTTAATCTCTTCCTTTTGCATGTGGCTGTAGTTTCTATCAGTGCAACTCGCTGCTTACTTCAGTTTGTGCTTTCCCATCCATCCAAAAACCTTGTTCTGTGAAAGAAATAGGTGTCTAAAATACTGGAAAATTGAAGGACATTTATTGGGTATTTTGACTTCTTTGTAAAGCGAACCTAAAATCTGCCTTGTAATGGTTGCTGTATACCCATGTGGTGATGGAGTGCTGTAGATACTGCATGAATATATGCAACCACTGATTTTTGTGGAATCTGGTGATGTATCTGTGCTTAAAAGGCATTATTTTTGGTGGCAATGGGTGACCCAAGGATACTTTCCAGGAAGAACTCTACCTCAGAGGCGCAGGATCTTCTGCTTCAAGATGGACGATGCAGAGGTGATCTCTTTCTGCAGCAGATATGGCCTAGGTTATAAAAGCTCATCTTTGAAGATTTGATTCGTGGCTAAAAATCCATGTCTGTAGCAGTAGAGAAACTGATGTGAGAATTCATCTTCTACTACAACACAGAACAGAAGACTGGCATGATGATGAGAAAGCCAAAGTGCTTAAGAATTCTTTTTCTTTCTTCCCTTCCCCTGTGGTACACATTAAAAGATTGATTGTAATCAGATACCTTATAACAGTTGGTAAAAAACGGAAGTTAAGAATACATGCTGCAATTGAAGAAGGGGAATGGGAAAGACAGGGACAGACCAAAGAGCTGCTTAAAAATTGTCATGACCTGCTAAAATCCATCAGAAGAGTTTAAGAAACTGGCTGAAGCGATCTCAAGGTGAGGGCACTCTCCAGAGAAACTGAAAACCTGAGTTTCAAGTTCTTCAGAAGCTCGAGGGGATTCAGAAAACCTGGGTTTCAGGTTCTTCTGAAGCTCAACTTCTCATCTCCTGCTTCTGAAGAAGTTGCCCACAGATGTTCCCCATCCTTCTTGTTAAATCAAGGGTATGTGCAAAAAAGAAGTCACAAAATGGTTTTGTTCAGAGGTTGTTGGCAGTGATAACTATTACTGTTAGCAGATGAAAGCAAGCTGCAGGTAGGATTTCAAAGGGTAGTGGAATTTGCTTTTATTGGACTAACTGTGCAGTTCCTTTCAAGTTCCATATTCTTTTCCTAAGATGTTTCCTGAAGTAACAGTAAAATAAGCATACAATAAATATAAGTACCCATTAAAGCCCACTAAAGGAATACCTTATGTTTCCAGTAGATGAACACTGAGATAACTGAGTATTTGTGAATTGCGTCATAGACCTCTATTATGCCAAAGTTCTGGGTTTTATTGCTAAAGAGAGCACCAGTAAAGGTGGCTTTAAACTGTTTATGCTCCTACTTTCTCTAAAGCTGCTGAGGAGGGAGAGCAGGGAGCAACTAGCAGTGTTAAAGAATTTCATGGCTGTTCAACAACCAGCAAGGGGGTTCACCTCCTCCCTCCTTCACTCTACTATCAATTATTTTTATTTTTTTTTTCATGTTTGAAGAGGCTTTTTGCCTTTTTTTGTTTGTTTCTTTGCTTTGGTTTTTTGTTGTTTGTTTGGGCAGGTTTTTTGTGACAGGAAGGTTTACAATCTCCTTCCAAAGTTACTGAAATTAATAAGAGCCTGTTCTGGGTGGAAGAAGATTCAAGTAACTTACTCTGATCAGAAAAATTACACTTTTCCTCCTGTGAGGAATGGTTACTTACTCCATTTCCCAATTAGGATTAAACTCCAGGACTTCCTCAAGGCTCTCAGAGTATCTGTAATTATTATTTTGTTCAGGCAATTCTAGTAGCTTAGAACATACTGGTTACTTGCAGAGCTGTGATCTTGTGGTTTTGTTATTTTATGCTTATTCAAACATAAAGTAAGTATGAAAGAGATGTAAGAGAAAGGCAGTACCTTACACTATGAAAGTATCCTCAGTTACCTCTGAAACTGCACCTTTTTCTCTTTAGCTGGGAGCAGCTGTCCAGAGCAGTGGATATTTTTAATGGTAATTGACAAATTCTGAAATGTATCTCTATTTTTTCCCATTTATTTCAGAGTACTTGTAAAAATAGCATCTGGTCCTGGTGATTTATAATGTTTAGTTTCTCAGGCTGCCAACAGGCTCTTCCTTTGAGACGTCTAGGCCTGGTGAAACTACCCTGATTCCCCATAAAGCATGTCCTTGGGATAGGAGTTTCTCTGTCACCCTCTATATTAAAACCAAATAGTTTATACTGAGCTTCTTTTCCTTTGCCAATTTCTTTCATCCTCCTCTTGGTACTACGTAGACAAAACTGAAAAAACCTCCTGGATTCAAGTAACTTTAAGAATATTTGGAATTTGTGTGTGTGTGTGCATTTGTACACCAGCCCTGCACACAGCCATTGGTACCTCTGCGTCTGATACTCTCGTATGGGAGAACGTTGCTCAGCAGCACCTGTGAAAGCCATAATTGTGTGTCTTTGTGCAAGAACAGTGTTAACATATGCTCATCCTCTTCTTCTAGCCTGGTGGCTACCAACAGAGCTTTCCATTAGCCAATTATATACCAAGTAGTCTTTTATGTTATCTTTAAGACTGAGGAGGGATCTGATCAACACCTATAAATACTTCAAGGGTAGGTGTCAAGAGGATGGGGCCAGTCTTTTTTCATTCGTGCCCAGTGACAGGACAAGAGGAAACGGGCACAAACTTGAACATAGGAAGTTCCCTCTAAACATGAGGAGGAACTTCTTCACTTTGAGGGTGGCAGAGCACTGGAACAGGCTGCCCAGAGAGCTGGTGGAGTCTCCTTCTCTGGAGACATTCAAAACCCGTGTGGACATATTCCTCTGCAACCTGCTCTAGGTGGACCTGCTCTGGTTGAGGGGGGTTGGACTAGATGATCTCCAGAGGTCCCTTCCAGCCCCATATCATTTTGTGATTATGTGATTATTCACTAGCTTATACTTATATTAACACTTAAATGGCTGTGAAGTTTGGGTTAGTTTTAGAAATTGTAGCATTTCTGTTATTTTTTTGCTGGAAAAACTGCTTTAGCCTGGGAGGAATTCCATATGGATGCACATCCCATAAATGAGCGCGACCTCCCCAGCGTTCACTTACTGTGTAATGTAGTGGTGTCATTAAAGACTATTAGCATAAGATACATTTTACTTGGCTTGCTGAGCATCATATGAATCTTCTGAGAAGGCTGAGCAAGCAAAACATCTTGCCTCAAGATGTCACAAGAGATACTGGCACCTGGCCTCTGGTTCTGGTTTGCCTGAGCAGAAGCACTGAGAAAGACCAGAGCTACTTCCCTGTTCCCACGTCTTGCCCCAGGCTGTCAGCAAGTCTCCTAACATGGCTAGGGCTTGATTAGAGGGTGACAAGGAGCAGAACATTTGCAAAGCAGATCCTGATTTTCTCCTATGTAAATTCTTCTGATGTTAAGCATAGCTTGAACCTGGGAACACCAGGCTGTCCGATGGTGCAGGGTTGGAATTACCTTGGATATCTCGTGTGGTCTCAGTTCTTGGATCCCTCAGCAGCCATGATGCTAAAGCAGAAATTACTGGTAACAGCTACACCAGAATTAATTCTGACAAGGTCAAATCAAGTTCAAGAGGGACAGGGAACTACTAGAAAGAGTCCAGCAAAGGGCAAGAAAGATGATTCAAGGATTGGAGCATCTCCCTTATGAGGAGAGACTGAGAGAGCTGGGACTCTTTAGTCTGGAGAAGAGAAGGCTGAGGGGAGACCTTATCAACGCCTACAAGTATCTCAAGGGAGGGTTGAAGGAGGAGGGAGCCAGACTCTTTTCAGTGGTTCCCACCGAGAGGACGAGGGGCAATGGGCACAAGTTGGAACATAAGAGGTTCCACTCAAATATGAGGAGAAACTTCTTCACGGTGAGGGTGACAGAGCCCTGGAACAGGCTGCCCAGGGAGGGTGTGGAGTCCCCTTCTTTGGAGATTTTCAAGCCCCGCCTGGATGCAGTCCTGAGTAACATGCTCTAGCTCTGGGCAATCCTGCTTCAGCAGGGGAGTTGGACTAGATGGTCTATATGGTCCCTTCCAACTCTAAAATTCAGTGAAATTCAGTGAAATCACCTTTGGCCCTTCAGCTGAAAGCAGACAGCAACCCAGCACTCCACTCCCAAGTCAGGTTCAGAATCACCCCTCATAAGCCTCCATGGATGAATATCCCTCGGTGTTGATTCAGTCATTCTCTACCCTGCTGGTACTGAGAGATAATTTTCTGTAGATTTCCAGCATCCTGTAGTACTAGTTCCATAGAAAATACTGCAGTGCTCAGAACCAGAAGAGGACTGAGGTTCTTCTGTAAGGTTCTCTCTAGCTGGAGATTCTATGCTAGGGGGAGAGGTCAGGTGTGGTTCACACTAGGGCAGCATGTAGAGATGGGAACTCACATTTTTCAGCATCTCTCTATTCCCATTAACATTTCTGAAACACCGCGAGTCCTCAGGGTGCCATCCACACCTTCAACCTCAGTCTTCAAAGAAAGCCTGTTATTGCTGTGTCACCAGCTGCCAGAGCAGCGGCCATGTCCACGTTTCATTCCCTGTTCCTCACTACAAGGCAGCTCCTGACTCATTACCTGCATCCAAGGAGTACAAAGCCTTCAGGGATCCAATTGGCAGGACTGTTCTACCAAATACCATAAACCATCACTAAATGCCATCAGACTAGAACATTGTCTCGGGACAGCCTTGTCTGGAAGGAAAGCTGTCTCCAGTAACAGCAAAACTTGACACTTGCGTACAGCAAAAAGAAGACAGTTTTGTCTCTGCTGCAGAAAGAGCTACCTTCCCAAAATGAGGGCTCCAAACTACAAAGCTGTGCAAACTAAATAAGGTATTATTAATTAATATTTGAAAATACTAATTTAAAATGTTTGGAATTGCCTCAGACATCTAGGGAGGAATTTAGATATGGTGCAGTAGAGACCATTTATAGCAATAACAACTTTTCCAGAAGTGGACAGCTCTATAAGGACAACTTCTTTATGGGTTTTCTGAAGTACAACCAGCTATTCAATGCTTTGTGAGCTGTTCGTATGGACAAGGTTGCACGCCCTCTTCCTGCATCCCCAAGAGAGTAAACACCAGTTCCCAAGCACAGCCATCCATCACAGAGCAGAGGTGCTCCTGCCATACTGACCTAGATGCCCTCTGGCAAAGCAGCACAAGACTTAAAGAGAAAAAATAACAACTTCTGTGTGTGTAGCAGTTCACCTGCTTCTTTCATCAAGGTGTCAGAGTGTCTGTGCTGTTTGATCTGGAACATTCGGGATGTTCCACCTTTTCCTTTCAACCAATGAAGTGGTTTTATAACAGGTTAGTGCCTACCAATAGGTTTGTGTATTCTGTTTTAGCCACTCAGTCACTTCGTTCTGTCCCAGGGCGTTTTAATGAGAGCACGTTAGATCATTAGTAACATCACTTCTTTTCCTACGGAAAAGAGGTCCACTTTATGTTTTAAAAAGGGAGGGGGAAAGGTGGTAATGACTCAGTTCCAGTACAGTGTCCTGGGTCTCAAGAGATGCAATTACACACATCTGAGAGATCAGGTACAGAGTAACGTTTTCAGTTAGTAGTTTTTCATCACTAGGTTAAAATGACCTGCTCTAGGTTTTTGAAGGAGTTATTTCCACGTTATTATCCACCCAACCTGAAGCAGCTGTGTGATGTCTGTAGCAGGAGTCATTGCCTCCAGTGGAAGACCTGGGTGTTTGTCACCGCTTGTTTCAGAAGAACAGAAATCTGCATCTCCAAATTTTGAACTCTCTGGATGTGAACTCCCAAGAACTCTCAGTAGATCCTCCACTCATGGCTATATCTTGGCACTGGGAGTAGACAAGAAGTCAGTACAGATTCCTCCATGGCAAAAAACCACAGGAGACTGATGTTCCGTTAGCCCTGCACAATTTCATGTGATGCTCAGCTTCTCAGTCTCAAAGCTTACCTCAGAAGTTCAGGGAGAGCATGTGTCAGGCTTTCCATAGCTAAGCACAAGAGGCTGCTACAGAAGAGCTTATGGGGCAAACTGGCCAACGCAGTAGTCACTCAAGTGTCCCTGTGCGTGTAAGTGTGTTTCCCAGCTAAGTTTCTGCAGAGGATCTCTGAAATGATAGATGAGTCCTTTTCCACATGTACCCATAGAGTTTTTGGGACTGCATATGAACACCAGTGAACCCTGGATTGTGCTATCACACTTCAGTTGTTGAAGAAAACTCTCCTTGAATAACAGCAGCAAACATTGTCAGGATAATCAGAGATGGGAGAAGGATCTCGGTTACACCAGGGACCAGGCGGTTACAATTTTTCATTTACATGCTTGACATGGCCATATTAATCATTAAGCCATTAAAGTGTTCCAGCCATCCACAGTTTGCTGACCCATCTTCAGAAGATCATGTTTTGAACAATCAGAGATACCAAAGGAAAATTACACGGCTTAAGGAACAGCTTGCAAACAGGGAAAACATAATGTAGACCAGTCTGCTCCAGAAGATACATTTGCAGTTTATGGAAAATTAGGAACTTACTAATAGGGTTACTGCTCACCGTACTGCAACTGGAATTGAAAAAAGGGCTGCCAACAGGATGGATCCAGGATATAGCCCTATAACCCCAGCACTGCCCAAGCAGTACTGGCATTTTGATCTCCAGAGTTTGTCTGTTTGGCCACCAGAAGCTTAGCTTCCATTTGCAGATGTGAGGTATCAACGTGATTAACCCATCTGATGTCTGGACCCTGCGATGTTTCCCTTCATAGCACAGACGCAGAACTGACCTCCCAGAGAGAAATTCTGTTCTTCAGGTATGCAAACTATTGATGTGAGATGTTCTGCAGATCCGCTTAAGGCGCTGGAAAAAAATTAATAGTCCCTGTAGTCTCATGAACGTTTGTGTCTCCCATCTAAGTCCCACTGTGCCTTCTTCACGTTCCTTTAGCAGCTATCACCCACCCATTCATTCACCCCTGTAAGATCTTCTGCTTTTCCTTGTCTGGTGGTGTTGAAATTCCTGACAGCTCTGCTAACTGTCCTCCCTTCAATACAATAAGATGCGTCTCTTTGGTCCCACAAAGGCAGCGACTTCCCAGCTGAATTTTATTCCTTAATTCCTTATTCCAAGAAGCGAGTTTCCTCTCTTCTGTGGATCTCCCCTCGCCCTTATCTCGTAGCCTTTTCCTCTATTCCACCAGGGACCCGGCCGAGGAGTGAGCTGAAGACATAAGTAAAAAGACTCAAAGATTAAAGGAGAGAAGGATGATCACGCCTTCTGTTTATTGCTGAACACAACGTTGTAAATAAAAGAGTATGTCAGCGATTATTTTATTACTCAGTTTAGTTATCACTTGGGAAGAAAAACAAAAGCCATAGACCAGTCTTTTCAGAAGGCCCTCAACGAAAGCTACAAACTGCCTTTGAAATTCAAAGAAACTTGAGCTCCTGACTCCAAAGTACTAGTAAAACCCCAGACTTGATGTTTCCAATCTATGTCCCTTTTTTGTTTTTTTTCCAGTGGAGAATCAGGATGGAACAATGTTGCAACGTTTAATTCTTCAGGGTTTCAGCCGGCACTCAGCTGACTGGCGCAGCAGAAACTTGCTTAGAAAGCAAAGCCCTAAATCCATTCTCTAAAGTGGACTTGTACACATTACTCTTTCCTACCTTTAGGGCTACATTCATCATCTTTCTGACCAGAAAGAAGCCACCAATTATTGAACCATTGCACTAGAATGGAAACAGCGTAGGAATGGAGGAAGGATTCTCGGAAAAATTTACACATCCAATCACACTTCAGGGGGTTATTTCAGCAGAAACTGCACGATAGCCTCGAAAACCGACATCTCCCCTTTATTTTTTTAATAGGAGTCAGATTTATTTGTATTTTATGCGATGACTAGTGATTTACGTCCCACCCACCCATTTGAGAATATTCAGGGCTCCAGGCATATCTCCAGTCGGTTCCAGACTATTCAAATCATTGTTGGTCCATCCATTTACTCGTCACAACAAGGCCTTCTGTGAGTAATTACGGCCTGACTGCAGCGGGAGAGGCAGCTTCAAAGAATGGGAATCTTCAGACACACTAGCAGTTCCCTTGGTTCCCAAATTCTTTATTTATGTGGATTACATTGAGTTGACAGATTTAACTGGGCTGTTGAAGATACGGTCAAAGCAGCAGAGTCACTCCCTTCCCTTTTATTGTCTTCTGAAGACATAACAGTCATACGCATCTGTCACTAGAGAGAGGAAGTTCTCCATCACTGGGCTTGATTTGGGCTTTTATACGCTGTTTCAGTAGCATCTGGGAATAGATCAATATAATCTTTGGTAGGGAGCTGTATTTCCTCGTGATGCGCTGTAAATCTTTTACTGTAGATACTCCCACTGTTTATTGTTGAAAATCAATAAAAGTAAACCCTGTAAAGTTAAAGCCTGGCGAAGGTTCAGCGCAAATCCGAGGGAAGGAGCAAGAGGCAACGAGTCTCCCTCCCCCTCTTGGGTAGCTCCCAGCTTGTTTCCCAATGAATATTCAATAACACTTTCCAGCAATCTGGGAAACAAAGTTGTTTTTTTTTTAAACAAATATTCAAAGTTATGAATGTTGAGATCTCAAAACAGGAAGGACTTCTGATCCGCTTCAGCCGCTCTCTGGTATTGAATTCAGCTGTGGATCAAACCGGAGCGTCGCCCAGATTGAGCCTGGGATGTACCTCCAGAGACAGACAAAAGCACATCAGCCTCGCTCCACTCAGATTAAAGGAGTTATTTTTGAGCATTGGAAAACTGGAAAGTAACCAAAATAGGTAAAAAGTGGGAACAGCCCAACGTGGAGAAAAGTTTCTCCGAAGTCAGACCAGAAGTTACTACCCCTCTTCGTGAGCCTGTAGCAGCAGGGCAGGATGCAATTACTCCAGCATCACTCCTTTGCTCTATGGCTATTAATTTCTCATATCCTGCATCTTAGGAGGGATTCTTCTACTATTTTTTTGAGATTGAACCATGCAGGGAAGTGAAAAATGGTGTGGAATTATTTAGTAAAAGGAAAAACTTACCAGCACTAAGAGATCAGTCTTTTTTAGTCTAAGCATAGTATCGATTGCAAAAGCTTCATTTAAACTTCTATTCTTAATCAATTATACGATGTTATGAGCCCTGACTGTAGAACCTGTAAGAATGCAGTGACTGCACTTCCTAAAAGAAGAAAATCCCTCATTAATTGTCATATTGAAATTAATACCCAAAGAACAGGAAGGTGTTTCATGTCAGACTCTGTCCTCCCTGGTATCAGCAGATTCCTGAACAATTTGGGTGGTAAATAAATGACATGTCCCCAAAAGGGATTCCCAGCATGTGAAGAAGCAGACAAAAAATTACTTAAATGCAGAAAAATGTAACCAATTACTATGAAAGGAAGTATGGCCTCAAGTTACGCCAGGGGAGGTTCAGGCTGGATATTAGGAAAATTTTTTTCACCGAAAGGGTCATCAGACATTGGAATGGGCTGCCCAGGGAGGTGGTTGAGGCACCATCCCTGGAGGTGTTCAAAAGACAGGTTGATGTAGTGCTGGGAGGTATGGTTCAGTGATGGTGATGCTTCTTGTTTGTCGTGCGGGTGTCTATTTTTTGTCAGTTAGGTTGATGGTTGGACAAGATGATCTTGAAGGTCCCTTCCAACCTAGAAGATTCTGTGATTCTGTGAAGTCAATGTGGTGCAAGAACAGGCAGATGGAGAAAGGGTGGTGCCTCTGTCCTGTTGGGATGTCCAACAGGCACCATGAGACTGTATTGATAAAGCCCTTGATAGCCTTGAATATAGAAATACAGGATGAAAATCCAACTACAAAGGAGGGAAAGGTGACTAAAGCAAGAAAGGAAATACAAGACAAATAAGGTGGTGTCTTTCCAAATCATCTGCCTTTTGCAAATGTAGCAGCAAGCTATCAGACAATGGAGCTATTTAAACAATCTTCTGCCATGTCAACAGCAGTCCTTGTGGGACAGGGTGACAGCGTTATCTTTTACCTTTTAGTTTCCCTTTCCTTCTAGTGATTTTACCGTTCTGGGAGTCTGCTTGTGTGTTCAAAAGCAGAAGAGATCTCACTGCTCGCCGTGAGAGAGCGAGAGGGCCGCCCCTCAGCACCGCGGCACTCGGCTTCCAGCATCCTCGGGCAGTGGAATTGTTTGCAAGTTTTAGCTGAATCCAAGGAAGAATAAAAAGGCAAACAAGGTGGTAACTTCACTGAAATCAACAGATTTTGCACCTTCCCAGGAAAAAAAGAATTCTCTTGAAAAAGCTGGCAATGACTGGAAGAAGTGGATGGTGTCAGTGATCGCAAATTCCAACTTCACTGGAAAAAAAGTGTCAAAATGTTTCAAAATCCCATTCCTATTTAATCAAAACCAGAGCTAGATGTGAGGAATCAGAGCTCCTGGTTCTGTCATATGCAAAACATAGGAAGTTCCACTCATATTTGAGGAAGAACTTCTTTATGGTGAGGGTGACAGAGCCCTGGAACAGGCTGCCCAGGGAGGTTGTGGAGTCCCCTTCTCTGGAGATTTTCAAGACCTGCCTGGATGCAGTCCTGAGTGATGTGCTCTGGGCAATCCTGCTTAGCAGGGGAGTTGGACTAGGTGATCTCTAGAGGTCCATTCCAACTCTGACAATTCCATGATTCCGTGAAAAGCAGGACCAAGCCACCAACAATATGCCCTAGTCCAGCAGAGATCTTATGGTGAAATACTAGAGTTGACTTGTCTGCCAAGACTTGGGTGAAAAGTTTAACACATAATCTGGTTTGGGTTTCTTTGACCAGAAGACTTTTAAAATCCCTCAGACTCAAAGCTAACACAGGCTCCCATCAGCCAAATTCCAAAATCCTCCAGGATTACTGCCATTTAGTTGTAGCCTGAAGCTCCACCACCTGTAGCTCTACCATTGCTGCTTCCACTTTCTGTCTCAAGAAATCCAGGAAGATGCTTCCCCTTAAAGAACCAGCTTAATACCAAATTACCTTCAATTAAAACTCATGGGCATCCTACTAGTCTCAGTCAGACACTTTCACCAAATTTCTATCAGGTTACTGACACACACACAATCTCTCAAGCTTAATTAAGCAACTATCAGTTTAAAAAAACCCAACAAAACCATTGTATAAGAGCCCAGTCATGTTCCTTGCAGGTGCATGAGTGACAGAAGGTGACACTTCTCAGTTCAGTGCTAAGTAAGAACTTTGGGGATCCAAACTTGCTGAAATTCATGTGCTTCACAGAACCACAGAATGAGATGGGGTTGGAAGGGACCTCCGGAGATCATCTAGTCCAACCCCACTGCCTAAGCAGGTCCACACAGAGCAGGTTGCACAGGAACATGTCCAGGAGGGTTTTGAATGTCCCCAGAGAGGGAGACTCCACCACCTCTCTGGGCAGCCTGTTCCAGTGCTCTGCCACCCTCAAAGTGAAGAAGTTCCTCCTCATGTTTGGATGGAACTTCTTATGTTTGCTTCGAAAAGAGGCATAGTCTCCCAGTACGCTGTTCCACGAGGTGTCAAGGTAAAGTGTGTACGGTTCTTTACAGGACAAGAACTTGCACTGCTGTATTTTTCCAAAGCCAAAATATTACATTCATGGAATGATGTTTGTGCTGAATAAAAATTAACCCACGAGGGGAACCAGAAAGTGTTCAGCACTCACCCATCACACATTACCAAAATGGTTGTACCAAACGTTCATTTTGCCAAAGTCATGGAGCATGGGCCAAAGTCATGGCATAAGTTAAAACTCCAGGCTTTTTAAAAATGGAAATATTTCATATTTTCTTTCACTTTATTAAAAATAAAAAAGAAAGTCATCCAAGTTTCCATTTTCAAAGTGGCTGCTACAGCAAGAAAAATACTGTGGTAGGTGAAAGAGCCTAATTTTGTTACTACAAGGGGTTCTGAATCTAGTCTCAGTTCACACCACTGCTATCAGCGATCAGAGAATTGTAGAATCGTCCAGGCTGGGAGGGAGCTTTCAGGTCATCTATTCCAACCATCCTCCTAACCCACAAAAACCATCACGATCTTTGAAGGTGTGATGTTTAGATACAGCCTCAAGTCCATTTTTTTTTTCCTTTCCCTGTAAAAAGTTGACAGTTTTGTCTTGTGTTTCTTGCTATTATTGGTAAGTCTCTTCACCAACAATATTTGCAGTCACTGACTCACTCAATACTCCTCATTATTGGTTTCAATTTTACCTCAATTTGAGGAATGGGAACTTTTCTGGAAAATAAGTACAGGGACCTCAAAATGAATTTAGAAAACAAGCAACATTGTCTTTGTAGTACAGCAACTTGTCATGATGTCCATCCCGCACAGCTTGTCTGCTGTGTCACCAGAACTCTGCCATCAACAGTCTGACCTCAAAGTCCACCATTATACACTGACCTTCACAGAAGGTCTTCACAGAATCATGGAACAGCCCAGGATGGAAGGGACCTCAAAAAGACCACCTGCTCCAACCCTCATGGGAAAGGGAGACCAGGTGAGATGATCTAGCACCCTGTCTGGTCGTGTCTTGAAAACCTCCACGATGGGGACTCCACCACCTCCCTGGGGAGGTTATTCCAGTGAAAGATGGTTCTTACTGTAAAAATTATCTTATATCAAGACAAATATGAACATATGACACTACTGAGAAAAAAAACAACTCGTTTAAACGGAAAGCATCCACTCTTATGTTCTTCAACATTTACTACACTATATAACCTGTAAGCAGCTTAGGAGATGTAGTCCCATAATCATGTTATTCTCAACCCAGCAAGCTCTAGAAGCAGCAAAGAGAACCTCTTTCTTGCCACTGAACTTCTGAACTTGTGTCAAGCTAAAATGTACTACAGTGGTAGCAAAAGAAAAGAGATGTCCGATAGTGGCTCCACCAACCTGGGAAGATCCATTTCATGGGAACTCCTAAGGGCAAGAAACAGATGGGTGATTCCCACCATCCACCCACCCATTATTAAGTGCTGCAAATAAAGTTATAAATTCACATTTTAAAGCTAACAAAAAGGCAGATCTAATTAGTTGGACAAGAAAGCCCAAACGAGCTCTACTTGGCTGCTTGTAACTTTGGAAAGATGGTGTTTTATCAACAGAAAAAGTCAGATTCAAATACTGAATCCTTGAAGTTAATGCTATCTTATTCCCCTGCCTTGAAGGGAGGACAAAAGATTCTTAATTTATAAGGCCTCATTAACTTACCTCTCCTGGTACCTGAGCTAATTTTGGCGTTATTACAAAGCATTGTACAGGGCTAACATTCCCAAGGCTTTTAAAGCCACTTCTGCCAAGCCTTCCTCCTAAATATGTTTTGCACTTAACAAGGATTAAGAAATCCTTTGTACTACTTTGTTTAAAATTGTACCAACTCTTCCATCTGAAGGACTGTTTATCACATTTTCATTCTTTTTATAGTGAAAGCTCTAAAAATTAACTGACCCTTTGTTCGCAAAGACCTTCATCATTTAATTCTCAGCACTGAGAAGCAGCCTTCGGAGCGGGAGAAGACAGAGGAGTGTTCTGCAAGAGACAGTAACACCTTATTTCACAGATACTGGTGGTGGCTTCACAAAGCCACTTTCTCACATCTGGAGCTACATACAGAAGCACAATGTAGGATGTTTCCCTTTTACCACTAACTGCAAGAGAATCAGTGAACATGTATCTTTTGAAAGTAGAAGCGATATTAGAATCATAGAATGGTTTGGGTTGGAAGGGACCTTAAAGATCATTGAGTTCCAACCCCCCTGCCATGGGCAGGGACACCTCCCACCAGACCAGGTTGCTCAAAACCCCATCCAGCCTGGCCTTGAACACTTCCAGGGATGGGGCATCCACAACTTCTCTGGTTGAGGTTTGTATTCCTCCTCCGGCCACTTCTCCAGACGGTTGGGATGGCAGTTGTGTCGAGCTGTTATTTCTTCAGGTATTAGCATGTATTTAAAAATCTACTTACAGACTAGCGCAGAACATAAGAATGATTTTCTAGAAGGAATGGCTGAGTTTTTGCGAGTCCCAATATAAATTTTACCCACAAAATAAAACAAAAACAAGCCTTGAAAATGCTGGAATCTGGTCCACAAAACCAGTATTGAGTCTGTGGCTCCTTTATTTAGAGTTGAAGAGGGTGGAGCAGTAAAAGACAGGAAACATTTTTTTTCCCAACGCTTGGGAAAAAAAAAAAATTTGTTTGTTTGTTACTTCCCTCAATAGTTGCAGTTTCAAACAGAGCCAACAGAAAAAGGCCACCAGTGGAGACACACCCCTCTTCCACCTTCAAAAGATGAAAGGAAAGGGCTTTATTTCCCTTTCTGCGCTTGGCTTCTCTTTGCCTGTGCGGCCCCGGAGCTGCCTGGGCTGTGGCTCAGCATGACGGCAAGGCCTGGTGGCCTCCTCAGCCTCTCAAAACTGTAGCATTCGATTTTGTCTTCACTGGAGACCGTCCTGGTGCTTAGGAGGCGAAATCCATCTTTGAGCAAAGTGTCAAGCAGCAGGCCTAGCACATTAGTACCGTTAATCAGCTTTCTATTATCAGGCTTTATGGAAACATACCTAGAATAAGAAAAAAAGCAGTTACACTTTAGTTACTTCTTGAAGGATGGAACCAATTGGGTTTTTTTTAAAACAAACCAGGTCCTCAGGCTGTGTAGGTCAGCACAGCTGCGCGGGTTTACAGCAACCAAGGTTCTGGATTATTTTTTTCCTTCCTTTGAGGACAATTTAACTCTTTCCTTCTTATAAGAACAGTAATACTCAATTCGTCCAGTTACGTGTTGGGGAAGAAGCACCTCTCTTTCACCCCCACCCCGGAACTTCCTTTCTTAAGATACAGCTGTGATCATAGATTCATAGAATCGTCTAGGTTGGAAGAGACCCTTGGGATCATCGAGTCCAACCATCTACCCTACTCTACAAAGTCCTCCCCTACACCATGTCCCTTAGCACTGCATCTAAACGGCCCTTGAACACAGCCCAGGGATGGTGACTCCACCACCTCCCTGGGCAGCCTGTTCCAATGCCCGACCACTCTTGGTGAAAAATTCTTTCCTAATGTTCAATCTAAACCTACCCTGTTGGAGCTTGAAGCCGTTCCCTCTCGTTCTGTCACCTGTGAGAAGAGACCAGCACCAACCTCTCTACAGTGTCCTTTCACGTAGTTGTAGAGAGTGATAAGGTCTCCCCTCAGCCTCCTCTTCCTCATACTAAACAGTCCCAACTCCCTCAGCCGCTCCTCATACGATTTGTTTTCCAGCCCCCTCACCAGCTTCGTTGCCCTCCTCTGCACTCGCTCCAGCACCTCGATATCTCTCTTGTATTGAGGTGCCCAAAACTGGACACAATACTCGAGGTGTGGCCTCACCTCACCAGATGATAACCTCCATCTCATTTCATGTAACGGAGGCGAGGTGAATGGCGTGCTCTATGTAGAGCTGCAACAGTCTCCCAGGTGAGAGCAAACGCTGGGAAGGACAGTGAAGTCACATTCCCCCCAGCAGCGTCACTTGTCACCACGCGGGATCTCTCTCTACAAACAGTGACATTTATTGCAAAGTTACCTTGTACAGCAGGTCTTGTGGTAACAAGTACGAAAATCGTTTTCACGTTGCCTCAAATGGTTTTGCGTGATACAAAGTACAGTGTAAGAATCCACCCCGACGTTTCGAGGAACAGAAATCAGGTAAAAATACTATTACAAAATACATCAGCTGACGGGGGTGAAACTGTTCCACAGTTCACAGGAGAGAACAACAAACATTCACGGAGAGCACAAAAAAGGGGAAAAGAGTCCGTGTCACCACAAAGACCAAGTCGATAGAAATTCAGCAGGCAGCATAACCAACCTCAACTTCTTTTATTACTCAAGATAAATTTTTCTATTGATCCGCAGAAGAACATTTTTCCCAAGTCTGAAGAAATAAAGGAAAGAATCAGGAATATTTTCCCCACTACTTAAGTTGCCATAACCTACTCAGCCCATTGTTACTCCATTAAAATTAGTAGTGTGTTATAAAGTTAAGGTTTGGCACATAAATATATGTTGCTTCGCAAATACAAAGTAGTTTTTCTTCTACCTGCTTAGCTAAAGAAAGCTAGAAGAAAGATAAAATTTTATTAATTATTTTTTTTAAATAATCAAAAGACTGCTGCATTGATTCATATATTCAGAGAGAATAACCCTTTTGGAAATATTTCAATGAAATTTCCATAAAATTCCAGATGTTCTAACAGCCACAGAGGACAAATTAGGTCATGTTTTCTTATACAGTAAGAACGTGTCTCCATACAATAGAGACATCCAGCAAAAAGCTTGTTTAAAAAATGTTAAGTTGTCATTAGAATACGATACTGCTGTCACAAAGATCACTGATACAGAGTAATCTTAATAAAAACAGAACCTGGCTCTGAATTCAAAGTAAACCCACTGTGAAGCATATAGTTAATAATCTACCCCTTCGCCCCCCTCCCCAAGAAAAGGCTCTACAAAAGCTTTCCAGTCCCTGAATTGCTATCTTGGTTCCACTGGTGTTTTTAACCCTGTTTAGCCATTCCCTTTTTCCACTTTTCCATAAGAAAGTCTTTTGGACCATGAGCTACTGGAGATTTTAGGCTTCTCCAGTATTTTACTCACTCCTTATTTTGTTTCCTTTGCTTCATTTTACTCCGTGTTTTTTCTAGTCCTCTAGAAGGTCATTGATGCCATGAAATTCTAAAGCCTGAGAGGGCAAGTAAGGAGGAAAGGGCAGAGAGAAAGACCCAACAGAACTCAAACCCAAGCACTGAGAACGGTATTTGAGAAAGCTGAAGAACAGGCAAAACAGTGTAACAGAAAATTAACTGGGTATTTCAGATCTAGAAAAAGATAACATTGAACTAGCAGAAATAAGGAAACATATTTCTTTTCTCTCAGATAGCTGTCTCTGATAGTTTCTTTAAAATGAGCTTTGCTACCACGTAGCATGTATTTCATGATCTAGAAGTCACAAAGACACTTCCATAACGAGAAGTCACACTAGGGAGAATACCTGGCCACCGGGTCACCAGCAGAGAAGTAGGTACCACACTGAAAAACTATGTCGTGATGAGAAGGTCTTTCCAAAGGAAGTGGAACGAGTGGTTTCTGAGAAGGAAAAGGGCTGTTCCAGCTCTGTCCCAACTCCTGCCCCGTGAACAGAGTGATCCGTTCAGCCAGTGTCTCCACACTGGCACTGCAGGAACCAAAGACCCGGAAAAAGGCCTGCATCTCTTGGAGAGAGAAACGCACTTCCAGGATCTCCAGCCTTGGCTTCAGCAAGTGTTCCTGGCTCAGCAGGTCGGCCAGCGGGTAGAGCCCATAGAACTCTGCTTCTCTCTGCAGCCTCTCATAGTCCGAGAAATCAGTAGGGAGGGACACCTGGAGGGTCCTCAAGAAGTCCATGATGTAACTAAACAAAGTTCCATCTCTGTCCACAAAAAACTCTCCATTCACCAGTTTAAATTCCTGGTCATCATCATTCAGCATCCGCGCCAGCCTGGACTCGGGGAACCGCTGCAAGGTGGAGGCCCGGGTTACAAACCTCACACCTCCCACGCTCAGAACGACCACCTCGCGGTGACTCATGGCTCTCGGCCACTCGAGAACTGTCACCCTCTGATCTACGTGTTTGTGACTTGGTCTTTCCTAAACTGCCAGGCATCTGCAGCTCCAGGAACTGCTCGGTGCTTTCAGCAAGTGTTTGGAGCGAGGTGTGGAGCAGCGACAGGACTCCCAGGCAACAAAGATGTAAATACCATGTACAGGCGTTTTGTTTGCAGGGTTTGGTTGCTCGGAAACTTTGATTCTTGGCATTTAATGTTCAATTTTTGAAATTAACAGCTTGCAAGGACTGACAGTGAAGGAAGACAGTGAATTGACCGTCACAACTTTCTAAACCTTGGGAGAGGCCAACGAATATCCCCGAAGTATGACACCCGTTACATTCGTTTCCTGGAAATGTCAGCTAAATGTTTGCATTCTTTATACTGCTGTTCATAGGACCACTGCAAAAAGAGGTTAGGTGTGTTTCAAGCAATGTATTTCAGTATCGTATGCTCCTGAAGAAGGGCACTTCAGAGAACTCAAGCTGACGGTTCACTTTAAATCACTGTTATCCTGCAGCCAAGTCAATACACTCCGAAAATGTAATTAATTCCTGAAACAAGGTACACGAAAATACAGTAACGGTAGAAGAGCCAAGGTACATTCCAGTGCTAGAGCACTTCCAAACACCACCAACATCCAACGCTCCTGTCACGTTACACACTCCCTTCCAAGGAATCATCACACCTTCTTCCCCAGCTCTCGGAATTCCAATATGGAGAGACAGAGAGGGACAGGAGAGAAACTTCTCTACCCTCCACCTCTGCAAGGCCAGAGCACAAGCTGCACTGAACTGCTTAAACTGAGACCACTTCTTAAGAAAGTGTGGCTTCAGAGAAACATGGATCTCACGAGACGGTTCAATCACCCCAACAATTTGATGTTGGAAAAGTAAACTGCAAAGTATGTACTATCTTCCAGGTTGTTCTTCTCTTACCAACCTCAACTGATTTCTCTCACCCCTAGAATTTATGCTTGCCCTGAAGACACATTTTTGTATAGAATATGTAAACAATATCCATTATCTACAGTAATCTGGATGCACAGGGTAATTACAACATTTGGTTGTACAAAAAAATACATGTATCTATTTCAGTGAGAAGTAACATCCTCAGACAGAAAGTGGTTCCTGAATGTGAGGGACACACCCTGTATTTTGCAGTGGAAGGGTGGTCCTCAACAAGCCTCTCAGTGCTAGCTCTTCTCAATCACAGCTGGTCTTCTTCTTTCCAAACCATCTCCCAGTTAGCAATTTGATTTTTTTTTAATATTTTAGAAACGGACACTTTTTATCTTATCCTACAATTACATTAACATTGAACTAAGTACACAGTTTGGCCCTACATTTCGGTAATAAAAATGATTTACAGCTAATAATATTCCTATAATCACCACTGGAAGAAGAATCCAGAAACAACGTGTTTTTCAAAGCTTCATTTCATCTTCCAGTTTATCAGTACTCAAAACACGTGAGCAGTATGAATGTTTTGGAAACATTTTGAATTTTTTCACTGGAATTCTTTAAAAAACCAATTAATGTTAAGAGGTTCTATGTTTTCTTCACCAGATCTCTCTTAGTTCTTATATTTCAGCAGGGACTTCACAACAGTTTATATTTGCACACAAACTGTGCGACATTATCCAGTACAACCAATGTATAGTTTTTACACTTTTCCCTTAGAAGTGAAGCTCCATCTGTCATCTGTTCCCAGTAAAAGACTGCATGATCTGCTATCTCCACTGTATCTGCCAGATAGGACAAGCTAATTGTAAAGAACTGAGATTTCCAGCACTGGAGATTGTCAACGACTGACTCCACGAAGGACATTCTGGTGACAGCAAGGATAAGCAAGCAAATAAGAGAGGTCACTAGAAATCTGCGTGAAAAGACTGAGGGAATCCTGAATTTAAGAGTGTTGTTCTCCTGAGGCAAGGAAAGTTTGTCCACATCGACCAGTTTTATTCCATTCCACTGGCTGGTATCAAAGCTCTTCATTGTAGGGCTGATGTCCACACTGGAACAAGGTAAAGGGGTTTCTTTGAGCACCTTGATTTTTTCCCTGAACTCCTGCATCTGTTGCAGAAATATAATGGGTTCAGACACATCTTTGAAGGCCTCCGCGATGTTAAAAGCCATCCGTTGCTCTTGCAGGATTGTGTTCAGTTTATTGATTTCCGGATCGTAGGCCTGCATCACCGCAAGCTTCATGGTCTCAAAGTCAGAGAGAATCTCATTTCGTTTCTGCTCCAGCGTGTGCTGCAGCTTCTCGAAGAACTCCTTCACTTTGTCAGAGTCTTTGGTCAGCATCTGCAGAGCTTTCCTCTTACTGGTTTCTAAGGTATCCAGCCGCGAGAGGGCATCTCCGCAACGCCAAGTTTCAAAGCCCTGGAACAGGGTTTCAAAAGCCCTCTTCTCCTGGGAATAAGCTTCTTCAATAGAACAGAAAACATGCTTTGTGTGGTCACCACGGGTGGCACAAACCCCACAGATCAGCTGCATGTCCGTCCGGCAAAAAATGTTAAGGGGCTGCCCGCTGTGCACTTTGCACACGGGCATTTTCGGGGTTACTTTGATTTTGTTGTACTTCTCCACGATACCTTTCAGGGAGTAGTTGACCTGCAAGCTGTTGACTCCAGTCACGGGAGTTTCCTTCCTGCACGTGGGGCACTTGAAAGGGGAGGGCCTCCAAAGCACATTCCGCACGTTTCCCTCAAGAATTCCTTCCAGACACTTTCTGCAGAAATTGTGTGAACAGGGCAGGACGCGAGGATCATCAAACAGGCTACAGCAAATGGGACAGGTGAGATCTTCCTCTAGGAGCTCCATCATATCCTAGAAAAGAGAAGCGAGAATGTAACAAAACTTATAAAATTTATTTCTCCCTCAGGGGAACCATGCAAAACTTAATCTCGACCTGAGACACAGCTCGGTGACAAAAGGATCTACTTTTTTGTCCAGTATCCTTAAGACAGAGCCTCAGCTGGGTTCCTGCAGCCAGTCCAGTTAGCTGTGGTATCTGGCCACCAGATGGCAGGCACAAGAACCACTCAGTGTCCAGGCAGAACCACGTTTGGATTCCCAGCTAGAAATGCAGGAAAAGAAGGCTTGCCAAACCCACCAAGGACTTTGAAAATCACTGATGTACTCACAATAACAGTTCAAGACTAACATCTTTCCTCACTGATGCAATACCCAGAAACCAGATGTTCACAAAAGATACCCAGGCGATACACCCTGCTAAGATTTGATTAGCCTCTGCTTGCTCAACTCATCCAAACCCCAGGCACCGCTCCTCGTAAGAAGGCGACATTGAAGGTGACTGAAAAAGCCCAGCTTCAGAATTTCCTCAGCTACAAAATATGTGATGTGGCTCTTTGCCTCTACCTGCAAAGCCAAAGGCTGGTCACCACTCACTTAAAAAGTTAAGCTTTTCTCTTGCTCCTGCAATATTTGTAAATAAGCAAGTGATCGTTGAGCTATTGGGCACAAAGTTAAAATACTTCAAAGAACAGCTGCCCATAATTCTTGATAATTCATTATGAAACAAAACCGTCAACCGTTTTCACTCATCTGCAATCACTGCTTCCAATCCCATTCTCACTCATGCCTTGGCAATTTCTTTCTGTGGACAGGACCTACGGGAAGAGGACTTACCATGTAATAATCCTTTCTACTGGAAAGTCTCAGTGAGGGCACCCAGCACACTACCCTTCCAGTGCCTCTAACTAAAGCCAAGTCCTCAGACACAGACACCTTACAACCTATAGCATGCTCTAAGAAAACAAATTGCTAATAAAGACCAAAATGGGTGACAGTTTGTATTTGCCAAACCTTCCAAACACACTTAGTTTTGAGCTGTAATTAGAAAGATGCTTCCCTTGAATAAATTCCTTCCGCATTATACAATAAGTATTCGTATATATAAGTAATAAAATTACTTCTGTAAATTAAAAGTTGTATCACAGAGAACAGCATCAAAGTGCTGCTGTGACAGCAAGGCATACGAATGAGCTCTTTTAATTAGTTTTGATGTTATTACTAAGGTTTCTGTCCCCTCAAAGAACTCTGAAGCGGAAAATGCGGGAGCAAGAGGAGAGCTGCAAGGGAAGATCCGTGCTGCATCGGACAACAAGAGCAATAAAATCAGTGCCACTGATCCAAGGAAAGCAAAGATCACTACAGGGAAGAGAGGCGAGGTCAGTTCTGAGTTTCTTTCACAAGAGGACCACGACAGTCCCAGCGAGACTTCACAGGAAAAGCCATTCTTGAGGGGTGTAAGCAAACCTCCCACACTTTTCCAGTAAGGAGGAGGCGGAGTATTCTCTGTGCTTGTTTGAATAAGGCGAGGTTGAAAAAGTTGCCAGCTTTTCTATTCAGTCTCGGGACAAAGGTCATCAGGCAGAAAAAGCCACTGTTACACCTAAGGACAGAGCCCCTGAGAAAAGGTCTAACAACTCCATTTATCACCTAAGGTTTCCTATAAGGCCACAGACACCACTCAGAAACTTCATTTTCTGTGAGAAGAAAGTAATTCTGAAGTTAGAACAAGCAACATCATTTCTCTTCTGTCCTTTTCCTACTGCTAAAAAGAATGGGACGGCGGGAAGACAATGATTTTGCCCCTACACTCTTCCTCTTTATGAATAGCTCTTTCCAACTTGTCCTCACAGCTGTTAGCCACAGTAGTGCAAAGATCAGTTTTGCTCCTAAGAGGATAATAACTACAAAACTAAAACGACAGTTCTCCATCTTTCAGCAAATGGAAATTCCCAGCACAGAAAATACTTGCTCTGGGCTGTCTCCTTTACCAGGGAGCATTTTACTCCTTAGTTTGGGAGCTGGAAGAGCAGCTTTGCACGCCTGACAGTGAGCACTGCAAACCACTACAGAAAATGCTTACTACAACACGTTCCATCAAAATTGCAGGACAAACATTGAAGACTTTTCATGCTCCTGAAAATACGAAATACATACACAAAAACGTTTCATGATCCAAATAAAACTGTCCTGTTGCATTCCAACCCCACCTCTCCAATTAAATAATTACGCTTTATAAATACAACAGCATTTCAAAACCATTACATGACATCATTAAAAACCTCATTTTTAAAAAAAAAAAGGAAATGGGCAAGCCTACAAGCTTTTTTTCCAGTAGTAACACCAAACCAAAAATGCCAAAAACTTGTATGACTGGTTGTATGACAGAAGCTGAACTTCTGTCTTCTTTAGGACATCAATTTCAAAGAGTAGGTTGCCTGTGGATTGAAACATCCCTTTGCATTAGCACCTTGGTATTTGTGTGAGGAACGACAGCACCATTTCAGCTTCTCCATTGGGAATTTCTCTGTGTTACTTCTGATCTGGGTTTGGATGGCCCACTTTTCTTCCTTCACCTGAGCGACATAAACTCTCTGGGTACAAACCCAGCAGATGTCACCCATCAGAAAGAGCAACTTGCACTGTTCTATCACTAGGAAGAAGAATGGCAAAACAAATCAAACCATAAACACAAAACCAACCGCAATAGCTTTTTCCCACACTCCAGAGAGAAAAGCATGTAACATGCTCCTCTGCACACAAGTTGGGTTTATCAGCCAGCAGCAGGCCGAAAGCAAAACCAAAATTTCACCAAGCTCCAAACAAAACAAAAAGGCAGCTCTTGAATTACAAGTTTCCTACAATGGCTTGTAAACTAAATAAAACTCGACCGAGTCAGGCTCCATTTCCGCAGGCTGTTGAGCTAGTCAGGAGAGGTCTCGTCTCCCTTCCTTGTCAGGACCTCCTATGAGCAATTTTACCAGCCTTTTGTCAGAGTGGTGTGTTGAATCGGACCAAAAAAGGGTCGCATGCAGGTAAGGCAGGAGGAAGGGAGATGGGAGCTCCTCCTTCCAGCAGCGATGATCTTTGCTCACCCCATCCAGAGGCATTGCAACCTAACGGAGGGTCAAAGTAGGCACTGCAACACAGAACGATTGACCTCCGGGTGCAGTAGGTATCCTGGTGGCCAAAAAGCCTTTTAGCAGCCTTCCAGTGTCCTGTAGGACACACAGGACAGCTGGAAAGGGACTCTTTGTCAGGAAGTGTAGTGACAGGACAAGGGGGTACAGTTTTAAATTGGAAGAGGGAAGATTTAGATTAGATATTAGGAAGAAATTCTTTACTGTGAGGGTGGTGAGACACTGGAACAGGTTGCCCAGGGAAGCTGTGAATGCCCCATCCCTGGAAGTGTTCAAGGCGAGGCTGGATGGGGCTTTGAGCAACCTGCTCTGGTGGGAGGTGTCCCTGCCATTGGCAGGGGGATTGGAACTCGGTGAGCTTTAAGGTCCTTTCCAACCCAAAATATTCTATGATTCTGTGAAAGTGGCTGTGCTTCAAACCTGTTATTTCATGGCCAGAGTTTTTTTTCCAGGAGTATCCAGTAGATCCAACACACTCAGCCTTGGGAACGCTAGAAAGGCCCAGAGAAACAAACAATCTCGGTTCTACACCCCACGAATACCACGTTTCATCGACCGGGTCTGACGCTCGGCGGAGCGCCAGGCCCAGGGGCAGCGCCATCGCCTCCCTGTCCCCCTGCCCGGGCAGGGGTTCCCTCGCAATTTCTGCCTGCAGCCCCTCTGCTCCCGGGGTGGGGGGGGATCCCTGACACCCGCCTAAGCGATGCCGTTCCCGCCGGGCTCTCCCCAGCCGCCGGCCGCGGCCCCCCCGGGGGTCGGGGGTGGGGGGGCGGCCCTCGCAGTCAGCCTCGGCCGCGCACAGAACAAGGCGGCGGCGGGGTTTATGCCGGGAACGGGGCTGTGGAGCGGCACCGCGGCCCGCCGCCTCACAACGCCGCGGCCTGCGCTCGCCCAGCCGGGCCTGCCCCTCCTGCCGCCGCCGGTACTCACCATCCCGGGGCTGGCGGAGAGGCCGACTGGAGGAGATCATCACTGCTAGCAGGCAGTGATGCTGGGCCACCATCGGTCAGCTGCTGTAAGCACGACCGGGTGCGCCCACCCACCTTGGCCGGGGGCCGCCGCCGATCCGGCCCCGGGGCAGGAGCTGCCGCTGCGGCTCTTCCTCCTCCGCTGGCCCGAGAGCGGCGGGGGAAGCCCCCGGGGCTGGCAGGGGGAGAGGAGCGGGCGGCCCGGCTGTCGGGCGGTGTCCGCAGCCCAAAGCAGGCCGCCTGCTGTCCCCGCCGAGGGATTTACGGGTTTCTGTTGTTTATTAACTCTGCCAAATTAAGGCTTCAGCCCGCCGCTCCGCCCGGCGCAGCCTGACAGGGAGCGCGGCGGGGTGGCAGTCCCACCGAGCATCTTCCACCTGTTACAAAAAAGCAAAACAAAAAGAAAAAATCCCAACATCATTTTAACCAGATGTCCTCACGTGTTTTGACAAAGGATGGAGACGTATTTCTGTTTGCTTTAACGCACAGGCTGTACCCTTTCCGCCTGGTGAGTCTGTTGGAGAGTAACGTGGCCTTGTCAGACCTGCAGGTCTCCGGCCGTGACACCGACCTGTCCCAGGGAGATGGAGCAGGAGGGATCCCACACCCGCCTGGGAGGACCCTCCAGTCACAGGGCTGTGAAATTGGGGCTGGAAGTGCTCAGACCGTGCTGAGCTTCTGCGATTCTTACCCTTTTTGTGGTCCCCCAGACAGTTCTCAGTCAACGGAACAGGGCTCACACCGAAGCCAAACTGAGCTTACTTCCGAGTGAGACTTTGTGAAACCCTACAACAGCTGTTCCAAAATGCACGTGCTCTGCCTCCTGCATCCCTGTCACTGCCTGCTCTCCCCTCGCCCACTGCAGGCTCGGCACCCATCGGCACAGGGAAGACAATTCACTTTCAGGACTACCCACACCAGCAACGTCACAGGCTCGACCCTGTTTGCCCAGGGAAGCTGTGGATGCCCCATCCCTGGAGGTGTTCAAGGCCAGGCTGGATGGGGCTTTGAGCGACCTGCTCTAGTGGGAGGTGTCCCTGCCCATGGCAGGGGGGTTGGAACTCCATGATCTCTAAGGTCCCTTCCAACACAAACCATTCTATGATTCTATCATTTCTATCAAGTGAAGCTCCCTCACACACCTGACATCTTTCTTCCAGTCATTTAGGAATCTGGATTTCAAAAAACACTCAATAACATACCAAGGCTGTGGTTCCCCAATTCACTGCAGCCAGCAGAGGAAGAGCACTCCTCTTCCTCACCTTCCCTCCTTCTGCCTCCATCCGAGCTGGCCTGCCCTCTCAGCTGGACTCAATGGGAACAGTTTGGCCAAAGAGAAGTATTTTCAAAAAACCCCTTCAGATTGTTTACGCACTTCGGCATTTCAACCACTGTCTACAAGAGAAAGGTCCCAGGAGGTAGAGCTACTGCTGAAAAGCAACCAAAAACTTTAGGTGCACTTCAACATCCTGCTTGTTTCTTCTTAATTGTCCGGCATCCTCTTTGCCGCTTATTAAAAACAAGTAATTCCAGGTACTTTCTGAAAATTGATGGATTAATTCATTCCTCAGCTACCCAGATTGCATTCAAGTGACATCCCAAATACTTGTGCATTTATCTTTTCCAAGGACCCCTTGTCTGTGCTTTCCGAACAGCCATATTTATATCAAGAATTTTCTGATTCTACTAATCTTCTCTTTAATTTTATGGTTAAAGATATTAACAGCAACATGGTGTTTTAGATTTCTCGCTCATTATAAGTTCATACATAGGTTCATACATACTTGTATAACTTTTTTTCCTGATATATTTTTGGAGTACATTTTATTCTCCATTAATTCTTTGGTCTGTCTCCTCATAAATGAAGAAGGAGCTGTACGGGCATAAGAGTGGATGCCTGCCCACCTGGGGTATCTCCTTTTCATTAGGACCATCTGAAAATGTTCTTGTCCCTCCTTGACCTGGGCTTTCTTCTGCCAAAGATGAGAGCTTCAACTTCCGTGGCAACTTCCAGCTTTACAAGACCAACACCATGCTTTTAAGACAAAGGGATCACACCTATTGTCATCTTTAAACTACAGAGAGAAGCCAGACTGTGGCTCTTCTACTAAGACAGGAGATGTGTGAGACTGAAGCTGCTTGCTGCGGTTCATCAGCGACCTCAGAGCTGACTGCTCCTGCCCGCCTCGCCTGTGCCAGCTCTGCCAGCCTCGGCAGATGCTTTACCGAGCTGACTCAACCCACTAAGCCAGCAGAACACTACTCCCTTTTCTTTGCCTGGGTTAGTTTTCTGCTGACTCAACAAGCTAAATCAGTTCAGTGCAAGATTAGACAATCATCAGGTCTAACATCTGAGGGGTGAGGAAAAGAGGAACAGGATTTTTTCCCTTCCTGTGGAAGCAAGCCATTAGAGTGACTCAAGCTGTAACAAGTAATTTTACCCCGAGAGGCAGATTCACAGGGGGTTAAACCAAGCCGAGACTGTGCTACGAGCAAAAAAGATAATTCCATCCTTTCCCCTTCCCTTAGTCATGCTTTCCTGATGCCTCCTCTCCGCTGGCTCCGACACTCATGCAGCCACATGTTAGGCTAGATCCACTTGCCAACAGAGCTGAAAGCTAATCCAGGTTGTCGGGTTTGTTTTTTTTTTTTTAAAAAAAAAAGTTTTCAGCAGGATCAATTTTGGCAGCCAGCTGACCCAGTGGCTGAACAAACAGCAATGCCAGGATGAGGCAGCGAGCGGGCCCGTGTCGGTGGCAGCCGGCACACACGTCAGCATAAACCAGAAGTGCTCCCCCCCTACCCCCTCCCGGCCGTAATTTCACAAACGCTTCCAGCCAGCCATTGCCGGCCCTGCTGCCAAAAGTAACACAGCCTTGCCCTTCGGCCACACCAGCTGCTCATTCCAGGCCCCAGGCACCCCCTGTGCCGTGCTGGAGAAGATGTCTAACACAAAACTGATCAATAAATGTAGCTGGAGTTAAAAGCAGATTTTTTTGGTGTTTTGGTTTTTTTTCCACCCAGGTTTGTATTCCCCATCAGTAAGGGTTCTCTGAGGCCATGCTAGCAGAGATTGTAATTTTTTCCTAGGGTGAAAGACCAAGGAAAAGAGGTGAGTTGAGGGCATTTTCCAGTCTTATCCTTGGCTGCAAGCCTGCCTCCTGCTTCCCACTGAAGGAGGTTAAGGCTTCGCGTCGGGAAGGAGGTGTTGCGGAGGTGTCAGAGCACACAGAGTGAGTTCTGGAAGCACGCTGCTTTATTGGGCTGTGCTGGTGTGAGCATACCCTCAGATGGAGAGAGACAACCTGAGACACACGATGCGTGTAGTTGCTGCGGGGACCTAAATACAGAAATAAATCTGCAAGAGCTTTGATGCCGATAGATTGGTAAGAAGATACTGCAAGATAACACGAATAAAGGAACTATTCAAAACAGCTCCGTGTATCAAACACCTTCCTTGTGTATAAACGCTTCACAGCTACATCATATCTGACTACATTTCTTCTCAACAGATACATCTGGACTATATTAAAGACTCCAAACGAGGGATCAGAGAAAGCAGTTTCTTGTTATTGTTCCATAAAAGCTACTTTTAATACGCACTGTAGAAATACCAGGCATTAAAAATCCATGAAGGATCATCAGCGACTGAAACGATCAACTGCTGTTTCGAGGTCTGAATTTCAGAGACTGCAGGGTCTCCGATGGCTGGTTTAGCAGTACTGAAAAGCTCCGTAGTTTTACACACAGAACTCTGACCTGTTAACTAATATTTAACACTTTCCCAGGTTCTCCTGCGGAGGGCGGGGGGGGGAATCGATGATGAATTCAGTTATCTCCTCAGTGTAATCCTATTTATTTACAAAGAATGTACAGCCACGTCCCATTTCCTTGCACGCAGAGGAAGCGAATGGGAGGGAGCGCTGTGCGGCAGTCCAAGTTTGCTGCTCTAGCCAGGATGCCTGCCCAGAAGAAGCTGTCCCTTGGCTTTTTCTCAGGGCCATGCACCACTGCTTCTCCCACTGTCTGCTGGCTCTGGCGTGGTGTTTCCGGTCCCGGACATGCACACAGGCAAACACAGCTGCAACCAATCTGGGCTCTTGCTGCCGCGTTCGCAAGCAGTCCCTGGAGAAATCTCTCTGACTTTCCCCAAATTAGTGCTTGCTCATAGGAGTTAGCTCATCTCAGCGCTGGGCCATCCAGCCCTGCGCCGTGGGCAGCGGTTTCTCGGTTTTTAGCTCTCTTACGCCATAAAAGAACTTAATTGCTTCTTCCTGAACAAAGCACGAGCAGCATGCTTGTCAGTTTTAATGAGGTCTGTGATTGCCTATAGATCAAAGCTCTGCTCTGGTGGGTTTTTGCTTATATTGCATAAAGAGGGAAGGAGAAGTGACCTCCAAAGTAAATAGAACAATGAGAGGCAAAATTAATTTTCATACACAATTTCTTCTATGACTTGGCAAGCGTCAGATTAGCTGTATAAAACAGAAGACTTCCTACAGAATGTTAATCCTCACAAGAACACATTATAATGAAGATTTCAAAAGTACAAGCACAACCTGTTTTTCATCTGAGACCTTGTCTGTATCATCTTCCAAACCACAGGCCTGACCCTGGGAGTGGAAGGACTGCTTTCAATAAACAAACCTTGATTTTCCAGTCCTGCACCATCATTTACTTCTGTGCAAGTTGCACGGAGACGTTACTAAATCCATTCCAGCATATTTAATAGCTATTTTTTTTCATTGGTTTTCACAGGTGTAAATGCCTCCACAAAGCTCGTGGCAGCGGAGAAGCAAGTCCCAGCGGTTTTTACTGGGAAGGCGAAGAGGAATTATTTTTCTGAGAACTGATGAGTCGGGTTGTGTTACACGCTGTAACAATGGGAGACAGTTCCCTTCTCTCCCGCGAATTTGGCGATATCAGGCAACCTTTCTGAAACAAACTTGTCCACAGCCAATAGACCTACTTTGCAGGGCTAATGAGAGACAGTTCTATTTTGTGAATGAAGCTCTGAGCCGTCGTTTTCTTTGAGCAGGACCTCCAAATACACCTGCATTTATGGAATGGATGGGACTGGTCTTTCTCCCGTTCTTCTAACATGATTCCCAGACAAAATGTCTCTGCAGCTACTGTTCGAGGAAATAAAGTTAAAACCCTGCGAGCAACAGACATGTTTAGGCATGCTAAGCATAATTTTGCTTCAAGTGTGGGAGGGTCCTAAATACTTGGCCTCCCCAGTGAAAGAAATGCACATTCAAGAAAGGGAGAAGCTGAATTAACCCTTTACTACCAAGCACAATTACACTTCTAAATATCGGAGCCTAGTTCTTTGTTTCCTTGGGGCAGTTCTTTGTGCACTGTAAAAAATGTGATGTTCAAATATGCTCTAGACAGGCTGATTACGCACATTTACGAACATGGTACTATCCTGCTGGAATTGCTCACCTCGTCCTCCAAGAAAGCCATGCGAATAAGCCATGTTTCTTACCAGAAGACCAGCTGACTTCTGCCTAACTTCCACAGGATTGATTTTGTCTGGCGCCGGAGCCTTCACTTGGCTCATCACTTCATCTTTGCCGCTGCTCCTGCACGACCCATTGTGACACTGAGCTGTCACCAGCCGCTGTCAGGGTGCTCAGCCGCTGGACTCCGCACCTGGAGGGCAACAGGATGGGTGCAGGGATGAGAGCTGCACTGACCTTGGTCCCCCGAGGCTTCTTTGCCCACCGAGAACATGGAGTCAACGTGCTCCGAAGCACCACCAGCAGCTTTTCTACCCTGTGAGTGCTGCGGTCTGCTGGCCTGTAGAACCAGCCTCTCAAGTTAAGAAAGAAGCGGAGCAGGAAACTGGCAGCGAGGCACAGCCAGACACCGCTCCCCAAAGCCCCAACCCTTTGAACCCAACTGATTTGGCAATGCTGACTTTGTGTGGCGAGATGTATTTGCTTTCCCAGTAAGAAAGGACTTACTGGAGCACAGAGAAAAAAAAAACAGGATGGGGAGTCACTTGGAGACTGAGCCTCTCTCAAGTTTTTTTTTTTTCTTTCCTATTTTTAAATATATCAACATTTGTCATTTAGCATTTACTGTAACAAACCCGCAGTGTGTGACAGACAATAAAAATCCCGCAGCGACTTAAATGGGACTAATTATGGGAACAACGAGCTACCAATGAGAATCATGATGCCCTCCATACGAAATAAATAAACATCAGTTTCCACCTAATATTTACTTCTTAGAAGTTCAACACTAATCCCATTTGGCATATTTTAAGGAAGTGAGCTCTTGACCCCAAATGTTTATGGGCTGTAACAGTGAGTCCAATAAAAGAAAGGAAGCATATTTTAAAGCTGCTCTTAAAATCAGATTGGTTTTAGCCACAATTTTGAGAAAGACTGCGTTTCACCTCATGTTTCAAGTAAAGCGGTAAGTGTGACTGATACAGCCCATTCAGACCAATAAGATAGTTCTTGCTATGAGGATTTCTTTTAACAAGGGTTTTTGAATGTCCGCTTAACACACACCCCCCCTCCCCAGACAGATAACATTGTACCACATGGGTTACATTAGTTGCATCATATTATATACTGTAATAAAATGCTTAGGGAGCTTTCTAGGTGAAATACGGCAAAATAAGACAACAGCTGAAAATCATGAGAAACACCAACTTAATCCCAAATTGGTTTGGAGATAAATAAGCCTTTAAATACATGTATTTAAAGGATCGACTCTCTGCAAAATATTCTAGGTCAGCATTCTATGGCACAATATTTATTGGACATTTTTCTGTAGATAAGTAAAAATGTGAGGTAGGTACAGGTGGGCTCCTATAACCATGTTATCACTATTTACTGTATTTGTTGGAGCCCAGTTTGTGGCCCCTGTTCTGGATGCTCTGTGCTGTAGGGACAGCTCTAGGTCTTTTGCTAAAGAAACACTTCTGTAACCCGAAGGCCACAAGTGAAGCTACAGCTTTTTAAATTACGTGGCATTCTGCCTCTATGAATGGGACAAAGGGTGCCAAAGTGTGCTTTCCAAAAAAAACCAAAAAAACAGATCAGCGCAATGACAGCATGCTGGCTTTCCACTGTAGCAGTCTTTACGGTGGAGTTTGACTGGTTGTGCTGGTTTGAGGCAAAACAGAACCAATTTTCTCTTCAGTAATTTTACTTTTCAGTTAAGCCTCTTCTGACTAACTGAACTCTCTGAAATTAACAGACACTGTCCGCTTCCAGAGTGATAAAACCTGATTGCTTCTAATTTATGCCAAGGCATGGTACACAGAGAGGCTCTTGCTTGTACTTACTGCGGTAACAACCAAGGTCAGCTCACTTTATTTGCCCTGTTGGAGGGTCGGAAGCAGACGATTTTACTTTTCAGTTAAGCCTCTTCTGACTAACTGAACTCTCTGAAATTAACAGACACTGTCCGCTTCCAGAGTGATAAAACCTGATTGCTTCTAATTTATGCCAAGGCATGGTACACAGAGAGGCTCTTGCTTGTACTTACTGCGGTAACAACCAAGGTCAGCTCACTTTATTTGCCCTGTTGGAGGGTCGGAAGCAGACGAGTGTAGAGGGGTCCCACCTGCAGGGAGGAGCGGACAGGAGAGGTGACCCACAACTGACCAACGGGGTATTCCATCCCACCTGCATCATGCTCAGTATAAAACTGAGGGATCAAAGGGTCAGCACTTTCTTTCTTCAATGGCTGGCATCCGAGGAGGACTCTGTCTGTTTGTCTGCCTTGATCCATGTGTTCCTAAATACAGTTCTGGAATCTGGTTCCTGTCACTGAATCCAGTCTGGGACTTTCCCAGTGCAAGCCCGTGAGGTGATCATCGTTTTGTATATATCGTATCTGTTTCATTTTTTTATTTTTATGATGCTTTTAATGTTTTCATTAAAGCAGTTTAGTTTCTTTTACACCCATCAGTCTCTTCCTCTCTCTTCCTCCTCTCCCTGAAGGGAGATGCTCTCAAAAAGAGCCTCTCTCGTTCGTTTCAGTGGCCAGTCCAGTCCGGAGTAAATAAGGCAAAACACTCTGCCGAAGCTTTTGAACAGATGGGAAAGTCCTCCAGAAGCAAACAGGACCCCAAAAAGTTCAGAGTTAAGACGTACTAGCCGGGCAGGTCTGGAAGATGAGGAGAAAGGACAACCCCCGGGGAGCGAACGCCATGGAGGCAGGCAGGAGAGTTGGCTGGGCCCTGGGCCTTTCGCTTCACACAGCCCTGTCTCTTTTTCACTTTTCCAAGAAAGAATTAAAAAAATAGAATAAAAAAAAAAAAAAAAAAAAAAAAAGAAAGAAAGAAAGAAGATAAATGTGGTTCTTGTTACTTGGAGCCAGCAATAACCGACCAGTAAATTTCCATGAAGGAGTCCCTTCCCAGATGGCCCAGCACGGTGAAGTTTGTTGATGTGATACCTACCAGCTGCCCATCATGATTACTCTCCTCTTTTATATATATATATATAAATTGTCCTTTATTTTTATAAATAAATTGTCCTTTGGGTGGCCGTGTGCTGGGGCTGCAGCCGGCCCAGCGCTGAGCCGCCTCAGGCCACCGCCACATTCAGACACAGCTCCTCAGACGAGGAGGAGGAGAAGAGTGGCTTTCCAGCTGCACCCTTTTTAATTTAAAATTTCCTGAGGAAAGACAGAGGGTTTTTAACGGGAATTTTTTTTTTTTCTGTGGTCAGACCGTGCTCGATTTGACGATACCCCCGGGGGTTCCGTCGCCCCCGGGAGGGCGCTGCCCGCCATCTCCCGCCGCCTCCCGCCATGTCGGGCGGCGGGGAAGGGAAGGAGGGCGGGAAGCCCGCCAGCCCCCGCCGAGACCTCCCGCCCGCCAGGGGGCGCTGCGCCCGCCCTCACCCCGTCCCGCCGGCCTTGCGTCTGGGCGGGGCGGCGGGGTCCGGCCGGTCATGGCCGCCTCCGTGTTTTGCTGCTGCTCCTGGTGGAGGGATGGCGGCGCCGGCCACATCCCGCTGAAGGAGATGCCGGCGGTGCATCTCGACACACAGCGCATGGGTAAGCGGGGCGGGGGGCCCGGGTCTCCCCTCACTCAGCCGTGGCGGGCCGGAGCTGGGGGGTCCGAGGAGCGGCGGCGGCAGCGCAGGCCCGGCGCCCGGGGGGCGGCAGGGGGGAAGCCGTGAGGGAGAGAAGGAGGGAGGGCTGGCGAGCGACTGGGGCTGCCTGTCCCCGGGGAGCTTGGGGTGGTGGGCTGCCAGGGCATTCTAATACGGTGTCATTCCGAAGGGGAAACTTTAAGATGGCCCTTTAAAGTTTATCCTCTCACCTCTCAGTGAAGCACCCTGGGGAAGAAGCTTTCAGGGCTACTTTGTCAGAAGGATTTGGTAGTTTCCAGGAAAAAAAAAAAGAAAAAACCCACACCTGATTTTGGTTTCAATTCAGTTGAAGCTTGACAGCAGAATGAGTAGGTGGGAGAGTGCCTGAGTGCCAGAGGGGATGTGTGAGGGGGACGGCTGCCTGCTGGGGATGAAGGTCTTGGTCAGGTCAGGCCAGGGGTGGTGGTTCAGAGCAGAAGGGGACAGCTACGGCAATGGAGGCACATTGTCTTGTCTATTCTGCTCTTTAAACGTCATCCTTAGGATGAGCTGTCCACAAAACCATGCCTGGTGTTTTAATTGAGGGTGGAAGTGACCAGGGCCAGCTGCAGCAAAGCTGGTGAAGGAGCTGGGAAGAAAGCGGTGTGGTCGATCCAGGGTCTAGTGCTCAAGCATTATGTAGCCTGCTTTTATTCAGTTGTATCAGTGGATCTTGGCTATATCACACGCTCTTGACCACGACAACAGTATTTAAAGATGAAGTCTTCCACTTCCAGTGCTCAAGCGTAATTATTAGCCTGCTTTTATACAGTTTCACTGAATTTCACTGAATTTCACTGAATTTTAGAGTTGGAAGGGACCATAGAGATCATCTAGTCCAACTCCCCTGCTGAAGCAGGATTGCCTAGAGCTAGAGCATGTTACTCAGGACTGCATCCAGGCGGGTCTTGAAAATCTCCAAGGAAGGGGACTCCACAACCTCCCTGGGCAGCCTGTTCCAGGGCTCTGTCACCCTCACCGTGAAGAAGTTTCTCCTCATATTTGAGTGGAACCTCTTATGTTCCAACTTGTGCCCGTTGCCCCTCGTCCTCTCACTGGGAACAACTGAAAAGAGTCTGGCTCCCTCCTCCTTCAACCCTCCCTTGAGATACTTGTAGGCATTGATAAGGTCTCCCCTCAGCCTTCTCTTCTCCAGACTAAAGAGTCTCAGCTCTCTCAGCCTTTCTTCATAAGGGAGATGCTCCAATCCTTGAATCAGTTGTATCAGTGGATCTTGCCTCTCTCCCATGTTCTTGACCATGACAACAGTATTTAAAGATGAAGTCTTCCACTGGAGAAGGAAAACTTAGCAGAGGATTTTTTTTCTCTCTGCAGGCATGTTTCTAATGAAAGGATTTTTTTTTTCAGAGAATAATTAAACACTTTGCAATTCCATCAAGCGTTTCTACCGGATGTGTTATTCCTTCTCTTTGCAGAATTTTTTTTTCTCCAGTGTATAGAGACAGGGTACAGGGCTTTGTTCTCACAGTGACCCTTGCTGACTAAATTGTAAGTTATGCTTCTGATGTGGTTGAGCAAAGGTTGTAATCAGCATGGTGCTGTAAAACCCAAGAGGCGAAATTAGAGCAGTGTATAGATTTTAAGTAAATAAACCCTACTTGAAAGATGAACTAGCCTGTAAACAGCTTTCCTTTTTCTTACTTCAAAGCATGGCCCATCATCATAATTGTCATGGGCTAATGAAGCTTTTACTTGGGGCAGAAAGAACAAAAACGGTTCATAACGTTTAGGGCTTTTAAGGGCTGCTTCCAGACTTCTAAAAAAGTTTTCAAATTTTGCATTTTGTTTTGTTTTGTTTTCTGCTTGCAGGAACAGACGTTGTCATTGTTAAAAATGGCAGAAGAATATGTGGCACGGGAGGCTGCTTAGCCAATGCACCTTTGCATCAGAACAAGAGCTATTTTGAGTTTAAAATCCAGTCCACAGGTTAGTCAGCAAAAATGTACAACTTTAAACTTGGAAGGTATGTCAGGTTGCCTGCTGATGGTCATATCTCCAGTACCCAGCACATGCATCTTTCTAATTGAGTCCTTGAACTTGTGAACATTGGAGAGTTTGATAAGTTGTCATTGTATAAAAGGAAATTTTTTTTTTCTTTTTTTCTTTTAAATTGTGATTCAGAAATATTAAAAAGAATGGTAAGTATATTACTAAAGGAGTGCAAATACTAAAACACCATATTGTTTTGTATGCTGTTACATGCATGTTTTTCAGTTAGGATTTTTTAGAAATGTGGTTTTGGTAAATAAATGCTTATCACCGCTTTAACCACTGTAGCTATGAAGTTTTGTTTTTTTTTTTAATAGTGCAGTTTATCCAGCAGTATTTGTAGCTATTTGTCTACCTTCATTTGCTTTCAGCATGCACTGTGTTTGCACAAGCAACAGTAATGCTCCTTGTGCTACACTTTGCTCTTCAAATCAAATGTGCAGCACTTATTCTGACACTGCCCTGTCAAGAGGAGCCTTTCAACACCCTGTTTATTTGTTTTGCACAGATCTAATGCAAGGCAGCTGAAAGTGAACAAAATTTAGAAGCATTATGCTTTTACTGATACTGTCAGTTGCATTAGTACAGAGTGCAATAGTACACTAAAATCAGCCTGTATTTTTAAAAACAACAGACACTGTGAAAATGAAACTGTTCTTTCCTTAAGTGTGTAGGGAGAGGGAAGAAGAAGAAAAGTGTTAGTCCAGAGACAGGCCTTATGATACCAGTTGGAGCTTGAATGTGGCACTTTTTGGGGAAAGGTTGTTTGCATTCAGCTTGATTGGAGTGCAGGCAGTGTGAACACACATCTGTCTAAAACATCTTGCAATCAAAACAGTTTTTTTAGTTTTAAACTACATGTAAACCCAAGCTCAGTCTTGGCAATTTTAGTATCCTTTCTGTTGGGGGAAGAATCCACTGCAGCTGTTGTTCATAAATGGTCATTATTCGCTCAGACACAGTGTCCATGTTCTTATACTTAATTTGATAAACACAGAAAATAAAATTCTAGTCCTTGTGAGCTGTGTCTTGTGTATTCCTGTGCTCCAAGGCAGGAAAACTGTGTATCACTTAGCTTAAAACTTTAATTCCCGGAAGTATTCCTGCACACTCTCTTAGGGGTCATCTGTGGGGTCACCCTGATTATTGGAAAGTTTTCTGAAGTCAGTTCTGAATCTTGTTCACACTCTTGTCCTTTTCATTTTGGACATGTAAGTATTAGAATAAATTGTTCTGCAGTTTTGTCTTTTGAAACTAATTTTCTTACATTTTTGCCTCATGTTAGTCTTCTGTAGATTAAACAGTCCCAGGTTTTCTTCGTTGTCTCATTATAGGTAATGTTTTTACACTTCTGTTTGGTTTTGTGGTTTCTTCTAGAATATCCCTAATTGACCTAATTTGTCTTGAGGTAGGATGCTTAAGATGGATGCTCTGTTCGAGTTGCAATAGACATCCTTTGTCTGCTTTATACATGCCATACATCCAGAAGCTTTTCACAACAGGAGGACACAGACCACGCTCAGCTTATGATCTGTGATAACGCCAAAATTGTATTCTATGAACTGGCTGCCAAGCCCATATTGTATTTGTGCCACGTACTGTTCCTACTTACTTGCTGTTCTTTGTAACTCAGAAAAAGCAAATGCATTCTCCTTATTTCAGACCTCTTAACCAGTTTGTCAGGATCATTTAAAACTTGAGGGGCCTCTGAAGAGCTTGCAGTCCTGTCAGGTTGGTATTTGCAGCACATTTAATAAGCCCATCGTCACGTTACCCAAGTCATTGGTGTGAATACGTCACAGTGTCTGACCTTGGGCATTCAGTACAAAACCTCAAACCCCACTTGAGTCATCTTTTTTGATTTGACACAGTACTACTGATGAGTAGTCCTGGAATACAGTTTTCTAACCAGCTGTGCATTCCTATTGCTCTGTCTAGACCATGTTTTTGTAATTTGACTATTTCAATGTTGTATGAGGTTCAGAAACATTACCAAATTAAGATCTGTCATACTTACGAATTCTCCTTTTTCCCTAAGACTAGTCTAACCAGCTGAAAAAGAAAATTGTTTTGTTCAGAAATCCATGCTAGTTGGATGCATTTTTTACCTCCTCCTACAGTCTCAGAGTTTGTTTTCAGTATTTTTCTGGGAATAAAAGTTAAGCTAAGTGGTTACAATTATCTGGACCTTTCTTTTTCAGGATAGATGCTGTTTATCTTCAGTCTCTTCTGACTGCTTGTACTTGGTCTGGCCAGGATGGAGTTAATTTCCTTCAGATCAGCTCCTGTGGTGCTGTGTTTTAGATTGGTGACCAAAACAATAATGATATCACACTAATGTTTTAGCTATTGCTGAGCAGCGTTTGGGCAGCATCAAGGCCGCCTTTGTTTCTCGTTCAGTGCCCTCAAGTGAAGAAGACTGGGGGGGCACAAGAGGTTGGGAGGGGACACAACCAGGTGGATGACCTAAACTAACCAAGGAGATGTTCCATGCCACACAATGCTGTACAGAAAAAGGGAGAGGAGAGGATTTAGGGAGGTTAGCAATCTCCTGCTTGGGAATTGGCTGGGCGTCAGTCTGCCTGTGGGAGGTAGTGAGTCATTGCTTTCACATCTTTTTTTTTTTTGTTGCTTGTTTTCTTTTCTTTCCTTCCACTTCTCCTTTGCTTATTAAACAATTTTTATCTTTATGCGCAAGTTTTTTCCTTCCTTTCCTCTTCTTCTCCTTCCTTTCCTCTTCTTCTGTCCCACTGGGGGGAAGTGAGTGAGTGGCTGGGTGGTATGTAGCTGTCTACCAGGGCTAACCCACAATAGTCCTGGTGCTTCCAAGAGATATTTACTGGTAGTACTGCCATGGCACCAGTTAGAAACAAATTCTTTATTCTGTCCTGCTTCAGTCAGATAGTCTTCAAAATAATGTTTTTTTTAATTATCATGTTCATGTCACGTTTTAGGGATTTGGGGTATTGGAGTTGCAACCCAGAAAGCAAACTTGAATCAAATTCCACTTGGTCGAGATGTCCATAGCCTGGTGATGAGGAATGATGGAGCTCTCTACTATAACAATGAGGAGAAAAATAGACTACCAGCAAACAGCCTTCCTCAGGAGGGCGACGTGGTGGTGAGTTTCTTAAGGTTTCTTTCTTTTCCTCAGCTGTTCCGAGATTCCTCGTATTTACAGCTGGGTGGTCAGACTGACTGTTTCAGTCACATTGTTTGGCCTGCATCTCCCCCTTTGGAAAGAACCCATAAAAGTTCCTATTACATTTGAATGGATCAGCAGCCTGGATGCTTGTGAACTTCATTCTCAGCATTGATATGTTTCTGAATGAGGGACAGACTTCACCAGTGTTTGACAAGTAGCATCTAATGCTGTGTTGCAGTCTGGTTGCAGTATCTACCTGACGGGTAACTCCCATCTCAAGGATCCTACGTTGTTTGAGGTGGGACCTTCCTGAACAAATGATGTGCTGGAATGTATTACATAGCTACACGCCATGCCTGGCTGAACTCAAGATCCAGTCGTGAACTGGTTAATGATTGGAAGAATGGAGCTGAGCAGAGATAGGTCCTGGGTGATGGATGAATTGTATTTTTAGCTAAATTTTTGTAGGGAAGGAGAGATATTAAGTGGGGAAGGTGTAATGCTCACTGGGAAAACGATGAAGAATGAGGGCAAATGGAGAACCCTAAGATTTTTTTGTTTCTTACTTTTACAGGTTTCGCAAAACATCCTTAAATTACTTTGTTTAAAGGGTTTTGTGTTATTGCTGTCATTTTCCTCAATGTCCTGATAGAGATTTATTTTCAAAAATATATGGGAGCAACGCAATGAAATTTACACCATTTATCACCACTACTTTTTCTTGCTCGGTAATTTTACCTCTATATAGCAATGGTTGGAAATTTCATCCTTAGAAGCCTAAATAGCTAAGGTTGACTCCTCTCCCTTTTACCCTCAGATACTCTATTGTTCTTTTAATCCCCTTCTGAAACTGTTTTTGTGAAGGGTTGCAGACACAAAAATACTGTCTGAACAGCTTCAGCTAATAGCAAAAAAGTAGCTGATGCGTTATTGCTAATTCCCCAGTTTTCATAAATTTCAATTTATTTTGTCCTGGCACGAAAATAAATTTCCGAAGTAGTGTATGACAACACAAATTGTCACACTCAGCTGTACCAAAACCATTTAGCCACCAAATAAGTAATTTATTATCTTGTTAGTGTTTGCTTTCTGCTCTGTAGTCAGCGTATTTATAGCATTGTGTATGAAACCACGGTCTTTTGATGCTGGCAGGGAAAATGAGCTGAGGGAGGTTTCAATATGGAAGTATGGACAGATTAATGTAATTCATAGCATCACTGTTTATTAAAGTTATTTCCACGAGGAGATACAAACAAGAGGATTGCAATCTGCTTAATATTTAAAAGAATTGAAAATTTTGTGTTTCTTTAACAAGGTGAAGAATAGCCTGAAAACTTGTTTTGTGAACTTGTCTTTAGTAAGATGCAGCGTGCAGTACTGTGCTGCACGCAAATCGAAGGAGCGTTAAGGAATCCTGAGTATTTGAAAATACAAATGTTACTGGTCATTTATTAACTTCTAGTCCTTTGCAGGAATATTTCAAGTGAGGTTTTCTAGGATGCTGTGGTTTGCATAATGGTGTTTAAATTTGCCGGTAGCTAAGAAAGCTAAATTAAATGGCAATCTATGTGTATTAACTTGTTGATGCTTTCTTTTTTTTTTTTTTGTTAATTTTCTGTACTTTGTAGGGCATTACATATGACCATGTAGAATTAAATGTATATTTAAATGGGAAGAACATGCATTGTCCAGCTTCAGGAATCCGAGGGACTGTCTATCCAGTGGTCTATGGTACGTCAGCGATTTTCAAACTGTTACACAGTATGGACAATATTTTTGTACCCAGTCTGTCTTCTGAGCCATGTATTCTTCTCTCACTTAGGTGGAACACACATCAATCATTTATTTTTGGCAACTACAATAAATTGCATGAAAATACAAAACTAGGAAAATACAAAAGTGTATTTTTCACCTCATTTTTCATGCTGCTTAATAGCTAGAAAACAAAGCTCCACTTAACTGACGGCTTACAGTGTCCACATCCAACAAGCTGGGGTGTTACTGCACTCAGTCTAAAAATTGCCAGGTAAAAAACCTGTGAAGCAGATGAAAAAAATGAAAAATCAACAAATTTGAAATAATGTGGATTTGTGGTCTGATATGATTTATCTTTGAAGCTTGGTGTTTATGTCTGTTAATTTCACATACTTCATCAATGCATTCAGTATTAAATACCAACAGATACTGAATTGCTGTTTATGTTTTCTTAGGGAAGTGATAACTGTACTGTAGTACTAGTACAGCTGCTTGCTGTGCAGTGGTACAGCTCTTTGCTGTTATACCAAATTGATGCCCAGTTTTGAAATCCATCGATTGGTGAGCGAATTGTGGTAGCTGTTGTGCCAGCAGCTATCAATACAGCGCAGCAGTTCTGAACGAGAAACCTATACCGTATCCAATTAATCCCTGCATAGGCAGTTTAAGAAAGGATTTATGAATTATGGAAGCTGGAATTTGGCCAAGACATGTGTTAACAATTTACTCTTCCAGAACTTGGCGGCGGTTTTGTACTTCCCAAGTAGTCAGAATTCTGTTTAACATCTCATCTGAGTGGCAGCGCTTCCCCGAGCTCAGTGCGTAATCAGCACTATGCTCTGGGCTGGCTTGTACCTTACAGCAAACAATGACTGCTCATCAGATTCCCTGTGTTGCACCATAGAATCATAGAATTGCCCAGGCCGGAAGGGACCTCCAAAGGTCACCTAGTCCGACCTCCCCGCAGTCAGCAGGGACACCCCCAACTAGACCAGGTTGCCCAGGGCCTCGTCGAGCCTCTCCTTGAATATCTCCAGGGAAGGGGCCTCAACCACCTCCCTGGGCAACCTGTTCCAGTGCTCCACCCCCCTCACAGTGAAGAACCCTCTCCTAATCTCCAGTCTAAATCTGTTCCCCTCCAGCTTGAAGCCATTGCCCCTCGTCCCGTCGCTGCAGGCCTTTCTAAACAGGTTCTCCCCAGCCTTCATGTAGGCTCCCTTCAGGTACTGGAAGGCTGCTATTAGGTCTCCCCGGAGCCTCCTCTTCTTCAGGCTGAACAACCCCAGCTCCCTCAGCCTGTCCTCGTAGCAGAGGTGCTCCAACCCCCTGATCATCCTTGTGGCCCTCCTCTGGACCCTCTCCATCAGGTCTATATCCTTCTTATATTGAGGGCTCCAGACCTGCACACAGTACTCCAGGTGAGGTCTCACCAGAGCAGAGCAAAGTGGCAGAAGCACCTCTCTGGACCTGCTGGCAACGCATCTTTTGATGCAGCCCAGGATGCGATTGGCCTTCTGGGCTGCAGCTGCACACTGCATACCATCTCCAGTTTATTCCTGTGTGAGCTTCATCTAAATAGTAGCCTCTTCTAAAATCGTTTTGCTCTTGAGATACCATTAGCTTATATGCTGTGGATAATTTTTTCATTTCTTGGCTGGCTCGTAGTGAACTGTTGGCACGTTCCCAATTGTATCGAGACACAATTTTAATATTGAATTTTTATGAACAGGAAGAAAGTACTCTCGATGTGTTGTAGAGCTTTTGGAGTCTGTAAACGTAGCTGACAAATTCTATCTTTCCAAGCTACTGTGTTGTAGGACACATGTTGTGATGTGTCGTTAGGCCACATGATGGCGCTGCTGAAATGCTGTGGCAGAGGAGCTGCCCTGCAGCACTGCGGGACCTCCTGCTGCAAAACCCTGAGCAGCGGGAAGAGAGTTGCTGGGGGATAATTGATTATTGCATCGTCCCTGTATTTTGGAAACGGTTTTACATAGTATGGAGAACGCATAGGATGGAGGTCGCTTCCAGAAGACATCGGGTGGCCTGTTAGCCTACTGTAAATACCCTTTTCTCTGGCTAAAGAAGTTCTGTGTCTGGGGAAAGCAGTGACCTTTTATTGCCAGGCTCTTACTATCATCAGTACCTGAAGGGAGCCTACATGAAGGCTGGGGAGAACCTGTTTACAAAGGCCTGCAGTGACAGGACGAGGGGCAGTGGCTTCAAGCTGGAGGGGAACAGATTTAGATTGGAGATTAGGAGAGGGTTCTTCACTGTGAGGGTAGTGGAGCACTGGAACAGGTTGCCCAGGGAGGTGGTTGAGGCCCCATCCCTGGAGATATTCAAGGAGAGGCTCGATGAGGCCCTGGGCAACCTGGTCTAGTTGGGGGTGTCCCTGCTGACTGCGGGGGGGTCGGACTAGATGACCTTTGGAGGTCCCTTCCGGCCTGGGCAATTCTATGATTCTATGATCTTCTACAAGTGAGCATAATTTCATCATAATTATCATGTCTCCTATATAGAGCTATAACAATTGCAGCCCACAAATTGCTTTTGCATGGTACTTATTTGGTATAAATGTGAACTATAAATGTCCTTAATTCAATGTGGACTTCTGGTCGTGTGAAGGGACTTGACCATAGAGAAGAGAGTCTCTTAAGCATTTACCCTATCCATAATTCAGGCTAGAACTATAGATATCTTTTTAAAAAGAAATGTGATAGAGCAGGCAAACGTGGTGTCAAGTCTGGGAATGTAAAACAGAAAAGTGGACTTAAAGATTGTTCCCTACAGCAGCTGTACCTCAGGCCCTTTTGCAGAAGTGAGATGTAAACACTACATAAGCAGTACAGAACTGTACGAATATATTAATAGGAGTTTTAACTGAGCCTAGAAGGGAAAAATTCCTACCTTGGCTCCAAGATATCTAAATTCCAGCCCAAAATATGGAGATAAAGCTTTTCTATTTTGATCTAGTGTTGCTAGTGTACCAGCTTCATCTTGGAAGAAGTTGTCTGTGAAAGAGATCTTGATTCCTGACTGGTTTGGTATTTCAGTTTGCTAATGAAATACATGAAAACTTTGCTCTGGAAATCCTCAGCTTTTTTTTTTTTTTTTATATTCTACATTGAAGGTAGAAACACTTGTGTCTCAGATTATGCAGGGGGTCCAAAACTGGGGGAGGTATTACATAAAACCATTAACTTCCAACTGAAAGAAGCAGTCAAGAAGCTCTCTCTGGATCACATGCTAAAACAGATGGTCTGACGCCAACAATTGCAGACGTTTGAAACCTTGTAAACCTCCAGAAAAACCATTGCAGAGAGGTGATGCTCCAGCAGAATTAGGAAGTGGACAAAAAAATATGCAGCTGAGGAGGTGACAGCCCTGCAACGTGTAGTTGTGGTAGTAGCCCTAGTAGTGCCCTTAATCTATAGATTTCTGGAGAAATAGAATAGAAAAAGTTGAGGGAATTGCCTGAAGCCCTGCTAATGCTCCTGGTGAAATCAGAGGTAGAGTTCACATTCATTTCACCAAGGACCATTAATAACTTCAACAGCAGAAGAGAGATGATTTGCTCTCCTTGTATGTAGGGCTTTAGCAAATTTGTTGAACGTATTTCTTGTAGCTGTATGTATGTAGTGGATGTATTGGAGAATATTTTTCATTGTTTGAGCCTAATGTATAATTAGTAAAATGGTGTAATCGAGGATCAAACTGTAAGTGTTCCTTCTCTGATTCCCTCTCTTTGGTTCTTTTCCGCAGTTGATGACAGTGCCATTCTGGATTGTCAGTTCAGTGAATTTTATCATACACCTCCACCAGGGTTTGAAAAGATCCTCTTTGAGCAGCAAATCTTCTGAATGTCTTCATACCGAAAATTTGCACCCTGCACTGTTACAAAAGCTTTGTCATCCTAAATAAAGCTTCACATTACTTTTAGGAAACATATCTGTATTTTCAGTAAGTACTTGTGACTGTTGTCTGCAGAATTAATATGTGAACTGCAACACCAGTTAACTGTGTTGCAAATACAAGATTTCTGATGATGTTGTGTGGTTGAAAATGAGTGGTTTGGGACAGGGTTTTTCTCTGATTTGTACTTGATGCATAAGGAGACTAAGGGATATTATTGACATCAGTATTACAGTCAATATTTTGAAGAAACTGGCACTCTGTAAAGCCAATAGTTCTTATGCATATGATAGCTATGGAGATGGATAGTTCTCAAGCTGTTTTCCCAACTTTTTGTATTTTGTGTAAAGGAAGCACTGTGTTTCTAGTCTGTGATTTGGAGTTGCGGTGTCCCAGTTGTGCACAGTGACTAATAATACGATGGCATAACTAGCAGCTAGATAATTATTTTTTTTTTCCAAGGTGTAATTTAATCCATTCCCTCAATCTTAGACTTAACAAATATAACTTACCTATTTCTCCTAGCTTTCCGTTTGCTTTTATTGTGACAAATAATAGGACACTTTGTAGTAATACCTTTTTTGTTGATCCTTAAAAACTGAAGGTGAACACTGCCTGTGTGTTCGAGGACCACCATGCTCTGTTACTCTGGTAGGAGAGCAAGTACAGATCACTCAACTGGGGTGTGCAAGTTGCCAGGTGAAGGGTGTGAGATGTTATGCTGAAGCCTTACGTCTAAACTGTACATTAAATTATTCTTTTATGGAATATGGTATTTAATTTCTTTGTGAATCATTTATAAATGATAAATGGCTAAGACATTGTTCTAAAATGTGATGCCCTTGAATATAAATTATGAGATGCTTTTTTTTCCCCTCTGTCGTATTTAGTGTATTTCCTAAAAGAACTTTTATTGTAAAGATAATCTTCATACTGATGGCTTTTTTGTTTGTTTGTTTTGGCTCTTCCTGGGTTAATGCATTTGCATAAATGGATGATTTTATTTAAATATTTTTAGAAATTATCTGATTCTGAAATTTTCAAATACAAACAGCTTTCTCAAAGCCTTTCACCCTATGATTTTCTGCATCTGCCTTTTCATTCTGAGTGGCCCGTTGTTTTCCTTCCTTTTAGCTTTGCTCTCACGTGACAGTGTTGGGTAGAACTTTTCAACCTGAAAGGAGCGATGCCCTTGTCAGCTTTGTGGTATAAGGCTTGGGAGATTAGAGTGCAGCTTTATCATCTCCTCTTGAAATCTGTTCTGCTTTGCTGCCATCAGGTACATAATCTTAAATTACACAAAACATTGGTACGTTTCGTTTCAGTTTCCCCAGTAGCTCTCTCTGGATCACATGCTAAAACAGATGGTCTGACGCCAACAATTGCAGACGTTTGAAACCTTGTAAACCTCCAGAAAAACCATTGCAGAGAGGTGATGCTCCAGCAGAATTAGGAAGTGGACAAAAAAATATGCAGCTGAGGAGGTGACAGCCCTGCAACGTGTAGTTGTGGTAGTAGCCCTAGTAGTGCCCTTAATCTATAGATTTCTGGAGAAATAGAATAGAAAAAGTTGAGGGAATTGCCTGAAGCCCTGCTAATGCTCCTGGTGAAATCAGAGGTAGAGTTCACATTCATTTCACCAAGGACCATTAATAACTTCAACAGCAGAAGAGAGATGATTTGCTCTCCTTGTATGTAGGGCTTTAGCAAATTTGTTGAACGTATTTCTTGTAGCTGTATGTATGTAGTGGATGTATTGGAGAATATTTTTCATTGTTTGAGCCTAATGTATAATTAGTAAAATGGTGTAATCGAGGATCAAACTGTAAGTGTTCCTTCTCTGATTCCCTCTCTTTGGTTCTTTTCCGCAGTTGATGACAGTGCCATTCTGGATTGTCAGTTCAGTGAATTTTATCATACACCTCCACCAGGGTTTGAAAAGATCCTCTTTGAGCAGCAAATCTTCTGAATGTCTTCATACCGAAAATTTGCACCCTGCACTGTTACAAAAGCTTTGTCATCCTAAATAAAGCTTCACATTACTTTTAGGAAACATATCTGTATTTTCAGTAAGTACTTGTGACTGTTGTCTGCAGAATTAATATGTGAACTGCAACACCAGTTAACTGTGTTGCAAATACAAGATTTCTGATGATGTTGTGTGGTTGAAAATGAGTGGTTTGGGACAGGGTTTTTCTCTGATTTGTACTTGATGCATAAGGAGACTAAGGGATATTATTGACATCAGTATTACAGTCAATATTTTGAAGAAACTGGCACTCTGTAAAGCCAATAGTTCTTATGCATATGATAGCTATGGAGATGGATAGTTCTCAAGCTGTTTTCCCAACTTTTTGTATTTTGTGTAAAGGAAGCACTGTGTTTCTAGTCTGTGATTTGGAGTTGCGGTGTCCCAGTTGTGCACAGTGACTAATAATACGATGGCATAACTAGCAGCTAGATAATTATTTTTTTTTTCCAAGGTGTAATTTAATCCATTCCCTCAATCTTAGACTTAACAAATATAACTTACCTATTTCTCCTAGCTTTCCGTTTGCTTTTATTGTGACAAATAATAGGACACTTTGTAGTAATACCTTTTTTGTTGATCCTTAAAAACTGAAGGTGAACACTGCCTGTGTGTTCGAGGACCACCATGCTCTGTTACTCTGGTAGGAGAGCAAGTACAGATCACTCAACTGGGGTGTGCAAGTTGCCAGGTGAAGGGTGTGAGATGTTATGCTGAAGCCTTACGTCTAAACTGTACATTAAATTATTCTTTTATGGAATATGGTATTTAATTTCTTTGTGAATCATTTATAAATGATAAATGGCTAAGACATTGTTCTAAAATGTGATGCCCTTGAATATAAATTATGAGATGCTTTTTTTTCCCCTCTGTCGTATTTAGTGTATTTCCTAAAAGAACTTTTATTGTAAAGATAATCTTCATACTGATGGCTTTTTTGTTTGTTTGTTTTGGCTCTTCCTGGGTTAATGCATTTGCATAAATGGATGATTTTATTTAAATATTTTTAGAAATTATCTGATTCTGAAATTTTCAAATACAAACAGCTTTCTCAAAGCCTTTCACCCTATGATTTTCTGCATCTGCCTTTTCATTCTGAGTGGCCCGTTGTTTTCCTTCCTTTTAGCTTTGCTCTCACGTGACAGTGTTGGGTAGAACTTTTCAACCTGAAAGGAGCGATGCCCTTGTCAGCTTTGTGGTATAAGGCTTGGGAGATTAGAGTGCAGCTTTATCATCTCCTCTTGAAATCTGTTCTGCTTTGCTGCCATCAGGTACATAATCTTAAATTACACAAAACATTGGTACGTTTCGTTTCAGTTTCCCCAGTAGGTGTGGGAGCAGCTGTCCCTGCTAGGGCAGAGGCTTCTCTGGTGGGTTGACCTTGGCTGGGCTCCATGTGCCCACCAAAAGCCACTCTGTCACTCCCCCTCAGCTGGACAGGGGAGAGAAAATACAATGAAAGGCTCATGGGTCAAGGCAAAGACAGGGAGAGATCAGTCAACGCTTACTGTCACGGGCAAAACAGACTCAACTTGGGAAAACTAATTTCATTTATTGCTAATCAAATCAGAGTAGGATAATGAGCAAATAAAAACTAAACTTTAAAAACACCTTCCCCTCGCCCCTCCCTTCTTCCCAGCCTCATCATCACTCCCAATTTCTCTACCTCCTCCCCCTGAGCAGCGCAGGGGGACAGGGAATGGGGGTTGCAGGCAGTTCACCACACGTTATCTCCTTCCTCCTCAGGGGAAGGACTCCTCACACTCTTCCCCTGCTCCAGCCTGGGGTCCCTCTCATGGGAGACAGTTCTTCATGAACTGCTCCAGCATGGTGTCCCTTCCACAGGGTACGGTCCTCCAGGAACAGACTGCTGTCTGGGTCACAAGTGCTGCCAGCGAACCTGCTCCAGCGTGGACTGTGCTGCCAAATGGAGGAAGGGAGCAGGCTGCACCATATCAGAGAACAGAAAGGGAGATAGACAGGATCTTCTCTGAGACTTAACAGCTTGAAGAGCCTCAGACCTCATCTGCAGCAAGGAAGCAGGCATTGTCTACCTCACACTATCAAGGTAAGCAAAACCTCTGGAGAAAGGGAAAGACGGAAGCTGGTGACTTCTGGCACCAAGAGAAAGGTTCCTGCCCCTCTTAAAGGCTTAAAGCTGCAAAATAGGTTCACTGACCTCAAAGTTGAAGAGAGGCGGGATGTGCCTTCAAGCAAAGAACCTGGTTCACTTAACCCTAAGACATGCAAGACTTACCAGGTGAATGGTGAGTCACTGTAATAGGTGACTCCTTGCTGCAGGGGACAGAGCACCATCTGTCAACCCAACCAATCGTCTAGAGAGGTTTGCTGCCTTCTAGGGACCAGGATCTGGGATCTTGTGGAAGAACTACTGAGGCTCATCTAGCCCTCTTGGCTACAACACCCTGCTTTTACTCCATGTGGGAGCAAATGATACTGCCAGGGGAAACCTGGACAATATCAGAAGTGACTGCAGCGCTCTGGGGGTGGTAGTCACAGGCATGGGGGCCCAGGTGGTGGTCTCAATCCTACTGGTGAGGGAAAAGGGAGGGAGGAGGAGAGCACTAATAGGACAAGTCAGTAATTGGCTGCAGAATTGGTCTTGGCAATGGGATTTTGGGTTCTATGTCGATGGGACCCTATTTGCAGACCAGTGTCTGCTTGGGAGAGGTGGGGTCCACCTCATTAAGTGGGGCAAAGCTATTTTTGCCAATAGGGTGGCTGACCTTGTGAGGAGAGCTTTAAGCCAAGAATGACAGAGGAGGGAAAGTGTGAGAGAGTGATGGACAGGTTCACTGAGGAAAGGGCATGGGCTGGTGTGACAGGAAGGGATCACAAAATCAACAAAATGGGACTTGGGCAGGGTCACCTTCAGCACTTACATGTAAGCAAGGAAGTGCCTACAAGGCATCATCATGGAGAAATCCCCAAACCCTTTCTAGGAAGTCTTTGTGGGAGTGTTCCTCTCAGAGGTGTCTGTACATGAACACACTCAGAATGGAGAATAAACATGATGAGTTAGAGATCTGTGTGCAGCTGCAGGGCTACCATTTTACTGGGGGCAGGGTCACCTTCAGCACTTACATGTAAGCAAGGAAGTGCCTACAAGGCATCATCATGGAGAAATCCCCAAACCCTTTCTAGGAAGTCTTTGTGGGAGTGTTCCTCTCAGAGGTGTCTGTACATGAACACACTCAGAATGGAGAATAAACATGATGAGTTAGAGATCTGTGTGCAGCTGCAGGGCTACCATTTTACTGGGATCATGGAGATGTGGTGGGATGGCTTCTATGACTGAAGTGCTGCAAAGGAGGGATACAGGGGTCTTTAGGAAGGACAGATGGGAAGATGAGGAGGGGAAATTGGGAAGATGAGAAGGGGGAGTGTCTCTTTATGTGACAGAGCATCTGGAGTGCATCGAGCTCTGCCTGAGGATGGATGAGGAGCCAACTGAGATCAGTTTCTGGGTTAGAATTAAAGGGAGGAGAGGGAAAGGTGCCATTATAGCGGGTGGCTGCTGTAGGCCACCTGACCAGGAAGAAAAGTGGATCAGGCCCTCTGTAGACAGATAGGAGCAGCCTCAAGTTTGCAGACCATGGTCCTCGTGGTGGACTTCAACCTCCCCGATATCTGATAGAGGGATAACACAGCAGGACAGCAGCAATCCAGGAGGTTTCTGGAGTGTATTGATGATAACTTCCTCCTCCGAGTGATAGAGGAGCCAATGAGGAGAGGTATTCTGCTGGACCTCATTCACCAACAAGGAAGGGCCTTTTGGGGATGTGATGGTCAAAGGCAGCCATGGCTGCAGCGACCATGAAATGGTGGAGTTCAGGATCCTGACAGCAGGGAAGAGGGTGAAAAGCAAGCTCACAACCCTGGGCTTCAGAAGAGCAGACTTGGGCCACTTCAAAGATTTGCTTGGAAGAGTCCCATGGGATAAGGTCCTGGAAGGAAGGGTGGCCCAAGAAAGCTGGTTAATATTCAAAGATCACCTCCTCCAAGCTTAAGAGAGTTCCATCCCAAGGAATAAATTGGACAAAAATGCCAGGAGGTCTGCATGGATGAATGGAAGGGCTTCTAGCCAAACTCAAATACAAAAAGGAAGCGTACAGAGGGTAGGAGCAAAGACAGGTAGCCTGGGAGGAATATGGAAAGAGTGTCTGAGCATCCAGGGATGAAGTTAGGGAAGTTAAAGCCCAAATGGAACTGAATCTGGCTGGGGATGTCAAACGCTACATGATGTAGACTTGCTTTATAATATGAAGCAGGCTGTCTTCTTCAAAGTTGGTATTTGAAATAGAAAACATTTTGGTAAATATAAAATATTCAAAATAGCTTCTAAATTCACAAAAAAATATGAAAAGAACCTGCTTTTATAGCTCAAAGTTGCCAATTTTCATCTTAAACAGAGTATGGTGCATTTGTAATACCACACAATACAACTGCAACTCTTGTGATAAAAATCAGAAAACTTCTGTAACTGGTGGCACAGGGAAATTGACACAGGGGTGAATAAAAGATTATTAGCATCCATTTATCGAGATAGAAAGGGAGCACAGTTTTCATGTGAAAATAGGTTTTGTGGTGATAGTTGGTAAGAGAAACAAGAGTACAGTTAACTCCATTGCACAGATGGGCCACGGAAATAGCATGTGAATTAATCTGTGTCTCAGCATGTCATTTCAGCATCTGGTAATAAACCCAGATGTTTTTCCAGATGTGTTCCCAGTCTAAACTTTGCCCAGAGAAATGAGGTGCCGTATACCTGTTTCTAGAAGTTGCGCTAGAAAGTAATTTTCAGTCAAGATTTAGCAATATATTTACTAGTACCAAATTAGTTTTAAGAAGAATGAATCATGCTTCCCAGTGAAACGGTTGAGGTATTTCCACTAATTGTTTGTACCCAAATGTTTTCTTAAACTTTGACTGTTACAATTTGGACACCCTATCTCTGTGAGTGCGAAACTTTGTATTGACTAATCCTGGATGTTTTCGGAGTCCTTGTGAGATTATACTGTGGCAGCAAGATACCGAGCCTGAACCAGACTTCATTTGTGCATCCACAAATCAATGGAACTGACAGGGCACGTAATACAGGTTGCATATAGATCAGTCGAGTTATTATTTTTATAGTACTGGAACTGTTTATGGTGCTTCGAGGACAAATGAAGTCAGGTAGTACTATTCCAAGGAGCTTAAAATTTTAATTAGATACTTTTAAGCTAGAAATACCTGTCAAGAATTGCCTAAAACCGTCCTCTTCCACAAAAGAATCATGCCAGGATACGGTAACGTAGATGCTCTGCAAAGAGAAACTTTGTGATGTGCATTGTGTCCCTTAAATCCCATTGAGAGCAGTTCTACTCCCAGGCCTACAAAGGGCGATCAGAGATGGCCGGACACGCTATTCAGGTGCAAATGTTCATGAGAATACCCACTTCTATGAGTCTTCATGCTGGTTTTCCTTTCTGCAGGCTTTCTTGGGAAAAACGCTGCCGTGCAAAGAGCTGTGTGCAAAAAAACATAGAAGGAACAGGGTCCTAGTAAGTCATGTGAATTTCTTGACCTTATTTGAGTGAGTTCTTAGATTATTTTTGCAGTACTTACTCATCTTTGTTACCGGTTTGTGTTGATGTTGCATTGTATACTGACAACCCATCGAGCTCATGGCTGAGATAAGGTTTCACAAAGGTCCATGAGCAAATCAGCAAAACATAAATTTATTACGTGTCTCTGAATGCAGGTTGTAAGGCCCAAGGATCCAGCTCCCCCAGCATCCTTTAAATGTTAAAAGCCAATGTTGCTTTTTGGAATGGGGTGAACTATTACCTCTCGCTGTAGTGGGGGGCCCTTGTTGCATAAATATGCAACTATGCTGCTGCAGTCTTTGTGGGAAGGCTGCAACAGAAGATTTGGAACAAACCTAAGTGCCAAATGATTCTCTTCACTGTTCCTTCCCTTAACCTAGTTCCACAATACAGAACTTTCTGGGTTATTGACATCCTGCGTATGGATTTCTAGACAAGAGCTCAAGGGCTTAGGGAGAGCTCTCAGATGAGCAATGGCAGACCTTTTCTTGAGTGCTTCATGTAAGCTCCCTGTTGGGGCAAATCTTGGTGGCTGGAATACTGAATATTTGCAGGTTGAATATTTGCAAGAACAAACAGTTGGTAGGACCGATTCCTTCCTGGCTTGTTCAAGAGCCTTTTATTTTCTGTAATTTTTTCCCCCATCTAGATGTTTTCAGTTTTAGCTCTTCCTAGCCCCTTTTCTAGCCCTGTGTTGGACCTAAGGAAGCCCACCTGATCTGGCTGCCAAGATGAGTCAGCACAAGAGCTCTTTATCTCCCCACATGGTCCAAACGTCTGACACTTCCAGGGAAGAGGCATAGTTGCTTAGACACTGGAATTTCCTTTGCTGCAGTCAAGAGAGGTGGGTTGGGGATTAAATGAGATTGAAAGAACATTCTCGTAGGGAGTCATCTGCTAAAATGCCAGAAATTCAGTGTGAAGAGAAGTGCCTAAATAAAACTAGTGTCACTTTTCTCCAATTCCACATGTCAAGAAAAAAATTGATATCTTTGTGTATACGTATTTTGGTTACATCGCACCTGCAATCTAATTCAAGATAATACAGGGAGAGCTAAAATATAAGCCAAGTCACATCCATGGAAAACTCTGGCACGTTTAGCAGACAAGACAGTTCCCAGCTTCAAGAGACATGAAGACTTGAGTCATATTTCTTGGATGCGCTCATTATATTGGCAAGCAGTACATGTTAAAATCCCCATTGTTGAGAAATCTAAATTCCCTTTGGCCTTAAAATATCTGTACTCAGTATAAGATGGCTTATGACCTTTTAATAAGTGAAAAAGTCTTACATTGAATAATGATTTTGGTGGTTCGGTGAGGATTTTGAGTGGAAAAAGGGCAGCTCTTGGCCAAAGTAAACTCTGGCAAAATCGAGATAAGCTGGTGGAAGTGGCTTGTTTCATGTAAGTTGGTAGCAGGCTCCAGACAGAGTCATCTTTTCCTGTATGTAGGATGGAAACAGTGCTTCCCGCTCCGGGGAGGTGGGGGATGTCAGGAGAACACATCTAGGGCGTCTGAGGCAGCGGGGGCCATGTTCAGACTGCTTGTACCCCAGCGCCTGTCACAACTCCACCGCCCCATTGTCTGTGGAATCAAGTCTGAGTGGTCTGAATCACTCATGACTAATCTGAGTGTAGTAGTTATAGCTCCTAAATTAAGCTCCCCGAGTAGGGGGTGTGAACGCACCTTCAGACGTTACAGCAAAGGGAGGGCCGTCTAATTATCTTAAGAATCTGTATTTTGGCAGAGGTTTCTTTAGGAGAGGATGGGGCTGGTTATAGACTGTTTCCTCGCTTCTCATCTAATTCATCACCTTTTCTTCATCTGCTCCAAGGGCCCACCTTCCCACTAGTACTAAAACAAGTGAAACACCAGCCATCTATTTGTCGCAGGCTGACAAGTCCCAAATTCTGGGAAACTTTGTCCCTGCTTAAAAAGCCATGGTCAAGGTAATCCTGTTGGCTGAACGCCCTGCGGGAGACGCGTGTCGTGCAGGAAAAGAGCTCTTCTGATGCTGCTTGGATCATTTCCTCAGACGGAGTGAGCAGTAGTGACAGATGGCCTTTTTTTCCTCCAGTGTAGCTCCACGTATTGCTGAAGCTTCTTCTTACTGATTGGGATGAGGAAGCAAAGCGAGCTGCCTGGAGGCTTCTCAGCAGCATCGGCGCACTGAGACGTGGGGGCTCCAGGGAGGGGAGACAGAGCTGGACCCAACAGTGAGGGCAGACCCGAAATCTTCTGCGTGTGCCGCGTTCGCTGCTGCTGTCCTGGTGAGGTGGGAAGAGTCAGTGGCTGTAACTGGTGGGAAAGCCCACTTCTCCCACTCCAGCAGGGGTCTGGCAGAGCTCTACCCCAACTGTTTCATCCCGGGTCATGCAGAAAGTCTGAATCAGGTGATCCCAAGGTGTCGGGGAGAAGAGGGAAGGACCGATATCCCCTGCTAACAGGACCGTGCAAGCGGGAAGCATCTTCTGGGCTAGTGAGTGTTAAACTGTCAAAAAACGCTGCTTGTAGCTGCATCGCTGCTCACTGCATTCGGGAGGGTGTTACCCTGCTAAAAAAAAATATATATTCCAGTTTCACTGAAATAGCTCTGTCCTCGCCAGACGTGCTTTGCAGGATGGCACGCTGCTATTCCAGCCCTGATAAAGCTGTCCTGTTGTGCAGACAGCCTTGACGCTGCCGCTGTTCCTTCCCCTCTGTAGAATGGGAATCACAATGTTTCTGTTCCCTCACCCTTTTCTCTTCATCCTCAGAGCTGGCGATGTCAGATCTATCCTGGGGACACGGCCAGATCCCCCCGGTTCGGCTGTCAATTCGGCTCTGCATCCCTCTCTCCACAATGAGCCTCCCACTGAGGGCGGCTGTGGGGGAAGGTAGGCTGTGACCTTGTGCAGCAACCAACTGCTCCCCCGTTCCTTTATTGTTTAGGACCTTATTGTTGCTTTCAGGATTGCTCTGCAAGAAAGTAAGTTCCCTTTTAGGGCCATCTCTGTTTCTGCCCTTTGTCTCCCTTCCTTCCTTCTTTTCCTGACTCTGAATGTAGTGACGTGCATGATTTATACCAGCGCAAACCCTGTGGCATTGACGTAGAAGGATCTGCAGCTGCTGGTGTTAGTTGGCCTGACTGGTGAATTGCTGGATGGTGTGGACTCCTCTCAGAGCCTGGAGTCATTTTGTGCTCAGGGTATGTCACGCTGCAGCGGTGGCTGCCCAGTTCCTCCCTCAGTCTGCGTGATCTTACCTTCGTGTGGAGTTGTGCTGGCCTCCAGTCAGGCTCCACTTCTTTCTGTCCACGTGCTCCAGAAAATACATCTCACACATTCTCCTAGTTAGCTCGATGCCCTCCCGAGCCACAGTGCTTTCACCTGGTCCCGGTTTCCTTGTCCTCTGAGGAGAGGAATAAGCACAAGTCCTGATTTCTCAGCAAATCCATGTGCAAAGATGCTACTATTACAATGACCGAGCAGAGATACAAGCAGGATGGCACCTAGAGAAGAACAAGCAGGAGGAGTCAAAGTTGACCTGTAAGAAGGCTGAGAACAAAACCCCGATCCAGGCACAGCTGGTCTCCCAGCCTCTCACCAAGTGCAGGCTTCCTTTCCCTGTGCCATACACATGTTCCCAATCAGAGCAGGTTAAAACGAGGACACCTTGCTCTAGAAACATGGTGACACTGATCCAGGCATGCCACCAGCTGCGTCACAAGGCAAGTGATGTATTCCAATCCCATGAAGGGATGAATATGGGTGTCCATTTAGACAACGGCATAAATCGGTAATCAATAAAAATTCCAGACAGTGTTCCTGTTCAGTGTGTCTCATCAAAGCCTTTTCTTGCTGTTTTAACCAGGAGAACTTTAGCAAGGCTTTTTATTTTCAGTCTGTATGAGTTTGAACAGGGTGCCTTTTACCAGCAACCTTTGTCTGTGCTCTCTCCCAACCCCTTACCGCAACCCGTACTGCAGCGATACACAAAGTCCTGCCAGCGGTGCCCTGCACAGCACAATGCCCACGTGCTAAAAATTAACTGGAACGTCACCCAAAACGCACTGCAAACCAGCATTAATCGCACAACAAACCTGGATGGTGCCATGAGGTAATGGCTTGTTGATGCCCAGCTAGAATCAGCAGCAAACAACTCACAGCAGGACTGCCTTTCCCCCTTTCCCAAGCTGGAAAACTCGGGAAAGGCACCCAGAGTGTTTGCGGGGTGTGCTCCCCTAGCTGGGGATAACATGGATTTGTTGAGTCGCTCTTAGCCTGCAGTGTTAAACTGCCTGCAAAATTTAAAACACACTCATTGGTTTATTTATGTTGATGGCAGCGTGTAAATCATGCAAAGCCCTCCGACCAGGCCTCCGACCAGGCAGGATTTGGCACACACTTGCCCGCCACACTCTCGCCCAGAGCGTCGGTGGTTCTCGCTTAGGACGTGATGCCTGAAGGTGGCTCAGGGCATCCTGAATTGCTCCGATTCTCCTTTTAACTACCCATTCTTTTAAAATGCTGTGAAGAAGACTTTTTTTTTTACAATAAAATGTCTATATGGGGTGAAGCTGAGCATGCCGCCTCTAACGCACTGTCCAACGGGAGCCATAAACATAGCGGCCAAAAGTGGACTTGTAGGGAAGGCCACAGCAGCCAGCAGGTGTGTGATGATGCTTTCCTGAGTACCCTGTAATTATCCAGCACTTGTGTCATGAAATCATGAAACAAATCTCAGCACGAGAGCTGAGATGTGAAATGACTCCGTCGCCCAGAGAAGGAGCCTTGTCGTTAGTGGATTGTCCTGGAGGTAGGTGGTTTGGAACTCTGCAAGCTGAGGAAGGACCTGGTTACCCGTGTCCTGGCCAAAAACTGCAAGTGCAGAGCCTAAGTATAAATAAATAAATAGTGGAGGCAATGTAGAAGAGGCCTCACCACAGCATTTCGACCCCAAAGCAGTAGCGGTCAGCTGTGACCCATGCAGCTTTCCAGAAAGCATCAAAGAATCATAGAATGGTTAGAGTTGGGAGGGAACTTAAAGATCATGGAGTTCCAACCCCCCTGCCATGGGCAGGGACACCTCCCAGCAGACCAGGTTGCTCCAAGCTCCATCCAGCCTGGCCTTGAACCCCTCCAGGGATGGGGCAGCCACAGCTTCTCACTCAGTCTGCAGCCCACTTCCAAGGGATTCTTTGGAAAAAGGTATTTGGTAGTGGCAGAGGGAATAAATGTTTCTATCCCCATTCCTGGAAAACAGGCAACACTTGTGGAGTAATTTCAGGGCCTTTGGAAAGACTCAAGAAATAGTCGCATAATTGACTTAGAAGTCCACATTGGCACCAAGAAGGGTGTCCATGCTCAACCTCTTCCTTGTGTGAGCACTAGGCTTCATGAAGTCCCACGAGCCATCCAGACAAGGAGCAGATCCAGCTGCGAAACCCCAGGGAAAAAGTGTGATCAGCAGTTATGTTTGCTCTGAGGGGAATGAGGAAAGAAAAAAAATGTCCTTTTTTTTTTGATGGAAGCCTAAAGCACGGTCTGTACACCGCTTTTTGTTTGTTCAAAAAAAAGACTACAGGATTTGGGAGAAGGGTGGGATTTTCCTCTGAAACACAGAGGTATAATTCAGGGTGGCATGCACAGGTATTTGGCATAATAATGTATTTCCCCCTTTTTTGGTATATGTTAAGTTACAGTGCTAGTACTTTTGTTGGCTGGGATATCTGCTTCCATGCTCGGGGAGGAGAGGAAGAGGCGTGGGGATTATACAGCACCAGAAGAATGAAAGTGAAACAACTCGTGTGTTTGGATGGGGCCTGAGTGTCTGTTGGGAGCCGCGGTACAATCTGGGAACCGTTCTGCAGAGCCACGTGTTTCAGACTAATTCTAGGCTGTCAACCTGTGGCAGAGATAGCTTTTGTCATTTTTTGGTAATTCCTTTTCTAATCCGTTTTGATGGAGCAAGGTCCTACAATTGAAGGCATTTTGCTTTTCAGTCTATTGAGAAAGTAAAACGCTCCTAATTCCAGTTCCAAGAAGCCAGCTCCTCTGCGGCCACATCTTTCATCTCAGAAAGGAGCAGGGGCAAGCTGCCCACCTTGCTGATTTGTAGAGTGACTGTAGTAGGACACGTAACGCATCCATCGGTCTTTGAGCCACATAGAACCATCTCTCCTTCACTGACAAGTACCTTTTTTTTTTTCAACGCATAAGTGAAAACAAACCAAAAACCACGCAAAAAAGAGGGACATAGATGCGGGCGCAATTACATCCTTTCAAAGACATTCATTAGTTGTTGCTCAAAAGCTTGTAAAACCTGGAACCAAAACCGGTTACATTTTTTTTCAGTACAATTTGAACACCGGGGCTGTGCAGGATAGTTTGAGTTGGAAGGGACCTTAAAGATCATCCAACCCCCCTGCCATGGGCAGGGACACCTCCCACTAGAGCAGGTCGCTCAAAGCCCCATCTGACCTGGCCTTAACAGCTTCCAGGGATGGGGCATCCACAGCTTCCCTGGGCAACCTCTTCCAGTGTCTCACCACCCTCACAGTAAAGAATTTCTTCCTAATATCTAATGTTTAGGTTTAAAACAATTGCCCTCATCCTATTGCTATATTTCCTGACAAAGAGTCCCTCCCCATCTCTCCTGCAGACCCCCTTTAGGTACTGGAAGGCCATTATAATGTCTCCTCAGAGCCTTCTCTTCTCCAGGCTGAACAACCCCAACTCTCTCAGCCTGTCCTCATAGGAGAGGGGCTCCAGCCCTCTGATCAGCTTGGTGGCCCTCCGCTGGACCCATTCCAACAGGTCCATGTCCTTCCTACGCTGGAATTGCATAAAGCCCCAACTCCATCTCTCCCCCGAGCCCAGCTCCTCCTGCACACACCTCCCTCCGCTGCAGCTCCTTGTGGGGCCACAGCAACATGCCTGAAGGCATTATTCTAAATAACATTTAGTAGTCATAAATAGTATTGTTTATAGATCCGTGGTGCCATTTGAATATGTCGCTGTTGAAATCTGATTCCTAATGCCATTAATGATGTTAGTGAAGAAGAAAAAAAATTTATTTTTTTTTTAAATTGCAGGAAGCAAATAGCAATCCTGTCTGCTTTCCCATAGGCTGTAAGACCTAGGAAAATAGCTGCTAACAACATGATTTGCATTTGCAAGAAGCATTCCTGTTTTTTTCCAGTATATTCTAATGAATTTTTTTAACGATGGTAACCCCTTCGTAAATATCCCGGAGTGTGGTAGCGGCAGTTTAATCAGCAGGCTTTGGTGGAAAGTGAAATATCCAAATTAACTGATAAGCCTGAGTATCAAGTGTTCCGGGGAATATGCTGTTTTGGGACAGGGTGACCTTCACAACCACTTTTTGAGATGAGCCCCGTAAAAACCTTTTTAAAAACCTCTGCAAATGAAATGAGCTAATGCAGCAATCTGCAGGAGAGGACAGACTCACAGAGGGGAACGAAGGCCACGTGAAGAAATACAAGTGAGCGGATGCTAATTCACACCTATAAACCTACAAAGTGTGCACAAGCAGCTGGGATTGAATTCCCCATTCCTTTTCAACTTAAAAAAAAATAAAATTGCAGCAATATTGGCTTAATCACCTTTAGAGAGAGGCTCTTGGGGGGAACTGAACAGGGGCAAGGAGAGAAGAGGAGACCCGGGACAAAGTCTCTCAGGGAGACCTTATCGCTCTCTTCAACTACCTGAAAGGAGGTTGTAGAGGTGGGGGTCATTCTCTTCTCCCAAATTACAGGCAATAGGACAAGAGGAAATGGCCTCAAGCTGTGCCAGGGGAGGTTCAGATTGGATATTAGGAAAAATTTTTACACTGAAAGGGTTATTAAGCATTGGAATGGGCTGCCCAGGGAAGTGGTTGAGGCACCATCCCTGGAGGTGTTCAAAAGACGGGTTGACATAGTGCTTAGTGACATGGCTTAGTGATGGTTTTTTATCAGTTAGGTTGATGGTTGGACTAGATGGTCATGAAGGTCCCTTCCAACCAAGACAATTCTGTGATTCCATGATTCTAAGTCTAGGAGCAGCAGCAGCAGCAGCACTGGCTGCAGATGCCCAGAAAGGTGCTACTGCCTGTGCTGCTGCTCCCAGGGATGTTATGGTAGTGCAGCTGCGTGGCACAGCACACTTCTGCTTCAGCAACAAAATGGCATGTAATCAGTGGGGAATCTTGCTAAAATCTCAGTCTATTATTATTATTATTATTATTATTATTATTATTATTATTGTGGTTGCTCTCCAATAAACCTGTTTTAAGCATGCCAGCCTCTCCAACCTACACACCTAGAGAGTGCACTCGGTGTTAATCTGAAGTGATAACATTCCTGTGTGTGCCTCAAGTCCTCACACCAGTTTTTTGCTTAAGAAGGAGCAGGACACTTGAGAGGGTTGAGCTGCAGCCTGCCCCAACCCTTCACGAAGTTCAGAAGAGTTGCAGTGCCAGGGTTCTTACATCTGACATGTAGATTGGCTCACCAGCTCCTCTTCTCCCCTGAAATCTGGCTCATCCTGGGCAGCAATCAGTCCTTTCCATTTTTCCTCCGTAACGGTTTCGGAGCTTGGATGCAAACACTTTTGTTCGAAATGCAAAACGACGGCAGCAGATGCCTCCATAGACAGCGAAAGGCTTGAAGAAGGGCAGAGTAAATAAACAGCAAAAATTAAATATATAATATTGCCACACAGAGAGGAGCTTTCTCCTCAAAATGAAGCAATTAACATGTACGGACTCATTCTGCCGGGCTGGGAGGAAGCAGGAGGCACGTTATTTAAACGAATTGCCGTGTAGCCCGTGATTATCATTAGGATTCATTCAAAGCCAGGCATTCAGTAAAGCTTCTGCTCTGCGGCTGGCTCCGGGCTGCCTCTCTATCAGTACCTATTGTTTCATAATCTCGCCATACTCGACGCTTTTTTTATCCCAACCAAGTCTGCCTTGTTTATTACCCTCCCCAGTGCCTAAGCCGAAGCGCGTTAACAATGCACGGGTCTCATTCCACTCTTTTTTTCTCCTGTTAGCTGAAAGAGAGATGTCTTCTCCCCTAATTGCGGAGGATCTCTTCAGCTTTGCAATTTCTGTATTGAAAGGTTGTTTAGGGGAAGGCGCGGGGATATACATAAATCTGAGAACTCACTGACGGGGGAGATAATGGCTCTTTCCCTACAAGCATGGCAGAGGCCTCCTAAACACAGCAAGTTTCTGCAAGATGGATGGGAACCTCACATGTGGATCAACAGCCACAGGCTCTCTTCCTCCAACCTGGTTCCCCTCTGCTGACAGCAGCCCAGCTCAGGTGGGCTCTCCAGGGCCAGACCTGGCTGTTCCTGGCCACGCTCTGTCCAGGCAGCTCCCAGGTGGGGTCAGCAGTTGATGGATGCACTGCCAAGAGCAGAGCTTGCCCCTTGCACAGGCACCACCACCGCATGATTCCCGCAGGGAAGGAATCACTTGGGCGTGGTTCCCCCTCTCCCTTGCAAGTATCAGGAACGGTGTGGCCCGCAGAACCACTGGGAAGTGATTGTCCCCCCATACTCAGCACTGGTGAGGCTCCACCTCGAATACTGTGTCCAATTCTGGGTCCCTTGCTACAGGAAAGACCTTGAGGTGCTGGAGCGGGTCCAGAGAAGGGCAACGAAGCTGGTGAGGGGTCTGGAGACTAAGTCTTATGAGGAGAGGCTGAGGGAGCTGGGGTTGTTCAGCCTGGAGAAAAGGAGGCTGAGGGGAGACCTTATCACTCTCTACAGCTACCTGAAAGGAAGGTGTAGAGAGGTGGGGGTCGGTCTCTTCTCCCAAGTCACAGGTGACAGGACAAGAGGAAATGGCCTCAAGTTGCACCAGGGGAGGTTCAGGCTGGATATTAGGAACAATTTCTTCACAGAAAAGTTTGTCAAATATTGGAACAGGCTGCCCAGGGAAGTAGTTGAGTCACCACCCCTGGAGGTATTTAAAAGATGGGTAGACGTGGTGCTTAGGGACATGGTTTAGTGGTGGTTTTGGCAGCGTTAGGTTGATGGTTAGACTCAATGATCATAAAGGTGCCTTCCAACTTAGACAATTCTATGATTCTAAGATGGGGCTTGTTGCAAATATTTACAGGTTCTTAATTTTTTTTCTACCTCTGTTATGATTTGGAACAAAACCAACATCATTTTGTTGTTTTGGGAGCATTGACCTGACTGAAGAGGAATCTACTGTCCCAAATGTCAGGGGAAGCAGCCTGGTCATCTCCAAGCAGCCCCAAAACCTTGTATGGCCATCTTCCCTGTGGCACCTTTCGTGATGCCCCCTGTGCTTGCAGTGTCCCGTGGCAGTGGCTTGCAGCACCAGGAATCCCATCCCTGCCCAAGCCCTGGCATGCTTAAGTCTCCCTTGGTGTGTTCCCCCACCCTTTCTTCTCTTCCACAAATGTCTATGCCTCCCAGCACCTGGGCCACCCCACCGCGTGGTCACACAGACTCTCCATCACCCATCTCTCTTCTTCTGCCAGGAACACACTGCAAAACCACTCGTCCCTCCTGCAGAAAGCTGGTGCCATCATCCTCCACAAAACCTCTGCATCTCTTCTACAGAAACCTCAAAATTACATTTTCAGGAGGAATTTGGAGCATCCCTCGGGGCAGATTAAAGCAACTGGAGCTGAGTTGTGTTTTGCCTCTCTGCACGCTGTGCTTCAAAGATGCTTCTCCACCCGTGATGCAAGAAAAGTGCAGCACTAAGGATGTAAAATGCAAAATGTAACATAAACAAATACATATTTCATATATGTGTCTATATAAAAAATTACATAGATGATACAAATCTATATGCACACGTTTTTATATATGAAACATCTATTGATACTGTATAATAAAACCCACAAATCTATACTTCTATACTATGTTCATATATTTACATTTATAGAGATATATTAGGGCTCTGCAATGTACTTGAGTCACTGTTTTTAGCTCAGGTAAGACATTTTTCACACTAACCTTTTCTTACACGTCCAAGAAGAGAAGCCTGTGCCCAGAAGTGGGTGCCTGTGGTTCATATACCGCAGATGGGGATGGAGAGGGGGTCCTGGAGGAGCTTTGACATGATGAGAGGGGAGACCTTTAGCAAGCACAGACCCAGGGCTTTGGTTTAGATCATGTCCCTTATGTGAAGAGATAAGGTGCTTCCTCAGCTTGCCCCACTTGCTGGTGGCTTGAAGCTGTTCCTCTGCAGATCAGGGCAACCTTGTTGTAGCCCAGATGAGACCAAGACAGGAGGAGGACCATGTCCAGTGGGACAAGGAGCTGCGCTCAGCACGATGAACTGTCATCCAAAGCAGGTCTCTGTGCTCCAGGCCCTCCAGGGTGGGCTTGCCTGGGCTGCAGGTTGGTGGCTTTTTCTCATACTGCTTTCTAAGCCTGAGGTGCATCAATGCTGTGTCCCCAAGTCTGAACCCTCTCCAAGCTTTGGCAGCAGCTCAGGCAGGATTTTGAAGTTCACAACTCTGGATTTAGGCTCGGAAGCTGTGGGCTGATCTAACCACAGCCACTAAATCCTCCTCTGGAGCAGGACCTTGGTGTGGTACACCCCAAAATGTACCTTCCACTGCAAAGCAACCACTGGCTGCTATGAGACCCTGGAGGGACCTGGGATGGTGTGCAGCATGGCAGCTGGCCAGATGTGCTCACCTGTGTTAAATCAGAAAAAATGCTGAGTTGTGAGAACGAAAAATAAACTCAGGTTTCTAAGAAGGGTTTTTACCTTCAGTTTGAGCCTGAAGAGTGCAGCCAGCTGTGCTAACCCAGCTTTCCTGCCCTAAGGCTGCCAGAGTTAATACAGGCAGATGAAACCCCTAAATAGACAGTGAGAGAGGAAAATGTAAGAACCAAAATAGCAGCATTTTGCAATTTCTGTTTTCTGAAGCATGCAGACATACTAACAAGGACGTCTTAAATCTGTACTCCCTCCAGAGGAGGAAAGCCACAAAAAAAAATACTAACGGAAGTGCCTTATCTTCACTGAATGTTAATTTGCCCATTTTCTCATCCTTATCCCTTGCAATTTTCTAAGTTCATGTTCATATTTTCTGACATTTCTATGCCTCATTTGTGACTGAATTTCATAGCAATTAATTCTCCAGAATGTATCAATTGTGGAAGAGAAGCCCAAGAAGGAATCTTAGGGCATGCCTGAAGATGGACATCGTGCATCTAATGACTAATCATAATATACATAATAAAAAGAATGGTGATGGTTATGTAAAGAGTAACATATGGGAAATGATAGTATAAATATTCTTCACTCAGCCTTTTTTGCTTTCTGTCTTGATACTCATTTTGTTTCTTGGAATGTCAATATTGAGAAAGAATTAACTAACAGACTAAATTGCAAATCCATCAGCACAAAAGTATTGTGTTCTTGTAATTACGATGTAAAAAAGATACAAATAACTTCCTAGCTGGTTATTTTAAAATGCTTAAAGTGAAATAGCAAATAGGTGTTAAATCAAACACTCCAGTGCTGATTGATTGATGTTAGCTTATCCAGGCCTGAAGAGATTATTTTTTTTTTCCTCGGATGGAAGGAGCACTGCGATATAGCGCTGCTGAAGCAGGGGCTGACTATGGTCTCTTTGGCACAACTGGTGTCACCCGAGTTCAGCTTTCAGCTTCCCAAATTACTTGCAAAATACCAGCTCCTGCTGCTCCATGTCCCAGTGTCTCTCTCTGCTGGAGCGGGTCCAGAGAAGGGCAATGAGGCTGGTGAAGGGTCTGGAGCACAAGTCTTATGAGGAGAGGCTGAGGGAGCTGGGGTTGTTCAGCCTGGAGAAAAGGAGGCTGAGGGGAGACCTTATCACTCTCTACAGCTACCTGAAAGGAGGGTGTAGAGAGGTGGAGGTCGGTCTCTTCTCCCAAGTCACAGGCGACAGGACAAGAGGAAATGGCCTCAAGTTGCACCAGGGGAGGTTCAGATTGGATATTAGGAATTTTTTTTACACTGAAAGGGTTATCAAGCATTGGTATCAAGCATTATCAAGCCCAGGGAAGTGGTTGAGGCATGATCCCTGGAGGTGTTCAAAAGATGGGTTGACATGGTGCTGGGGGACATGGTTTAGTGATGGTTTTTTTTTGTCAGACGTGGGTTGATGGTTGGACTAGATGATCTTAAAGGTTCCTTCCAACCTAGATGATTCTATGATTCTATGATTCTGGGCTAGCTGGCTCTTGGCATGAAATCCACAGCCCCACTCACTGTGATAATGCTCCTGGTACCTGCAAAAACCCGTCGGAGCTCACCTGACCCACCATCTTGTGACCTGGCATAACCCAGCACATCAGTTTTCCTGTAAGACTGGAGCTCTCCCTGTCATCTCCCTGTCACCATCTCCCTTTGCAGCGGGCCACAACAGTGCCCTTCGGGGACCAGCGCATGGCACCTCACAGCCAACATGACACATCCCAGGCCACCATGTTGGCCCAAACCTGGCTGCCCTCACCCCTGGCTCACTAGAGAGAACAGACAGTACCGTAAATCCTTGGGGTGGAGATGCCCAGTTCTAGGCTCTGGGGTGCAATGGTCTATTACATACAAATAACTGAATGGGAAGGGATGGGGGTACCCGGGCACAGGAACAAGTGGGGCAGCGTGGGGCAGTAGCTGGCACCCCACCAAGCACCAGGTGACCCCTGTAAACATCAGCTGGGCAGGAGCTAATCCAGGCTCTCTGAGAAGGCAGAGGCTCCAGAGAATCCCAAAATGATATGGGGTTGGAAGGGACCTCTGGAGATCATCTCGTCCAACCCCCTCAATCAGAGCAGGTCCACCTAGAGCAGGTTGCACAGGAACGTGTCCAGGCGGGTCTTGAATGTCTCCAGAGAGGGAGACTCCACCACCTCCCTGGGCAGCCTGTTCCAGTGCTCTGCCACCCTCAAAGTTCCTCCTCATGTTTAGAGGGAACTTCTTATGTTCAATTTTGTGCCCATTACCTCTTGTCCTGTCACTGGGCACCCCAGAAAAAAGACTGGCCCCATCCTCTTGACACCCACCCTGTAAGTATTTATAAGCATTATTTAGATCGCCCCTCAGCCTTCTGTTCTCCAGACTAAAAAGACCCAAGTCCCTCAGCCTCTCCTCGTAAGAGAGATGCTCCAGGCCCCTAATCATCTTTTGGGGGAGAAACCCTCCTCCAGCTTAAACCAGACTTGCCTTCTTCAGCACAAGCCTAAACCAGGGATGGAAGCAGTTAAATCCCTGTGACTTTCTCAGTCAGAGTGTGATTTCACACAGCCCTGCCCTCTCCTCCTCCTTTCTACCCCACAGCCTTAAGATCTTACAGTTTTCTTTCATTTCAGCTTGGGTTTATTCAAAAGCAAAACAATTGCTCTCTGGCCACTTTAAACAATTGTCTAATAACCTGCCATGACCAGGCAGAGAGGAAAAAATGTTGGGGGGGGGGGGAAAATACCCTGCCTTCCCCTGCCAAGTCGCTTTCCAAAGCAATATCTGTTCCTGCAGCCGATTACAGGTGTCAGGTTGCCTCAGGATCCCTCGGTGATTTTATAGGATGATCCATCAAGGAAACACGTTACACAACTCTGAGCTCATAGGTTTATCCGGGCGGCTGCCAGATACATGCACGGAGAGATACAGCCCGGGCCACGGCCCCCCCTTCCCACGGAAAGGTCACTTTGCTGGAGACCTGGGGTGGGGGCTTTGTGGTCCACGTCCTGGGCAGAGGTTCCATCCCTCATGGAGAGAAAACTTCAGAGGAGGAAGTGATGCTTTTTCGGGCAGCCTCTGAGGAAAAATGTTAATCCACAGCAGCGTGGTAACCTGGAGAAGCTCCTTTTCTCTTGGGTAAACTGCAAGTTCTCAACTTTAGAGATAGCATATAGTTATTAGATTTTGGGGTTTGGTTTTTTTTGACTCAAAATATGGTCAAACTGCATACTTTTGTATAACTTCGTTTTTTTTTGTCACCCAGAAGAGGCACAAAAATTCAGTAGCTTTTCCCCACTTTCTTTCCCAGACACACCGATGTTTGCTGTGCATCAGAAACAGCCCTTGTGCTTCAGTGTCTCCCTTGTAAGCTCACCTAAAATCCAACGTCATCAGCAGTTTGCCGTGTCCATCACCAGGAGACACTCCGTACACTGAAACAGTCACGCTGTTGCGAAACCGCTTTGGCATATATATCCAACAAGTGTTCCTGCTCATTTAACCTTTTCATCCTGCCTTGCTCCTAGAGCTGTGAATGATGTTTGAGAGGGTGAATCGCATCCCTCAGCAATTTCCAAAGACAATATCTTCTCTTTAACGTAATGAATATGTGATTCATGGCCAGCAATTTCATTGTTTATATGTACTTCTCTGCTGGGTCGAGGATATTTTATAAGTCTTTGGCCCCAGGCTACACACGTCTGTGTTAAGAGGCTGAAGGTGATGGGTACAGCCCGTACCAACCATGCTCGTTGCTCAGACAGACTGATATGCAGCAGCTAGAGGAGACAATTTAATCTTTAATCTTTCTACTTTCTCCCCAGTTTAAATCAATACCAAAAGCAGAGGGGTTGCTCTTGTGATTTGGCTTAAATCTTATTCTGATTTAGGTCAACTGAGTCGAGATCAGGCATTTTTATGCCATAGCATGTGGTTTCTTGCATATCATAGGATAATAGAATTTATAGTATCATAGAATTGTCTAGGCTGGAAGGGACCTTTAAGTCCAACCATCAACCCAACTCTGATTAAAAAAAACAAAACAAAAGAAATCATCAGTAAACCATGTCACTAAGCACTATGTCAACCCATCTTTTGAACACCTCCAGGGATGGTGCCTCAACCACTTCCCTGGGCAGCCCATTCCAATGCTTAATGACCCTTTCAGTGAAAAAAATTTTCCTAATATCCAATCTGAACCTCCCCTGGCGCAACTTGAGGCCATTTCCTCTTGTCCTATCGCCTGTGACTTGGGAGAAGAGACCCATCCCTGCCTCACTACACCCTCCTTTCAGGTAGTTGTAGAGAGCAAGAATGTCTCCCAGCACTGTGTATATATATATATATGTATATATATCCCCTCAGTATATATATACACACACGTGCATGTATATATCTAAAACCCCCTCATTTCAAGGACAGGTTGGAGAAAGGAAGGCAAAGTGAAAGCAGCAGCCCTGCATTGACAAAGCCATTACTGTGTTTCCTGGGGAAACCTGCGACAGAAGCCCATCAGAGTGGTCCAAGAAAAAGTATACCAGCCAAATTTGCTGTGAAGAAACCCAAGTGCAGCAAAACTGGTGCTCTTTACAGGACCTTGCTAAAAATCTAGAGATGAAAGATGATGCTTGGAAAACAAATTACTCAAGCCTTAATTGGGTTCTTTGCTCTCCCCTGTGTTGGCTCCCTGCTGCTCAAGAAGAGATTTGTAGGACCAGGGCAGGAGCTCTGCTGAATGCTGCAAGCAAAATCCTGTAGATGAGAATGGTGAGTGCGTGGGGACTGCCAAGGTGACAAAGACAGGTCCCTGTCCCCACTGGGTGCAGGGCAGATCATGGAGCAGAGCAGACGCTGTGCCTTCAGAGCCAAACTGTAGTTAAAATTTATGGGGCAGCATTTGGAAATGGACTGACATGACATTACCCATTATTTTGAAGGGTATGTAGGAAAGGAAAGGTGGCAGCCACTCTAGGTCTGAATCAATCCAACCTGTGGCCCCTCCTTTGTTAGCAGCAGGCATCTGCTCTGGGTCCTTTCCCTGGTTTTTGGCTTCTCATGAGTGGGATAAAAAGCCAATTCCTTGAGCTGTGGACAGGGCTGACACCCTGGGAAGTCACTGCTGTAATAGACTGGTTTGGACCTGCAATTATTCAGGTTGCTGCTGGTGTTTCACATGCCCATCGCCACGGCATCTTTCATCACCGTGACTGGCCTTTGCAGAGGTCTCCTGCTGATCTGCCAGAAATGCAACCGGGGCAGCAATTAAGGAGAGCTGATGAAAGGCATCTGCCCTCTAATTCATTGTTTCACTTCTTGGCATCCTTTCGGGGAATGAACTGAAACGTACATGCTAAATAATACTCACTATGAGGGATTTATTGCTTTTTTAATGGTGTAAGAAACTTCCAAAAATTACAGCTCCAAATAACATGTGTATATTGGTCAAATATATCTAAGACGTGAAGTTTTAATAGCTGCATTCATCTTCCTGAATTGCATTTCTACTAGATTTACAAAATGTAACCATATTTCACTCTCTCCCTACCAATATGGGTTTCTAATGATCTGCACAGAAATCTTATAATTTCTGCTTTAACTGTTAAACATAAAAGTTAAATGTAAAGGGAAGGTGAAGAGTGAGTGGCCTTCTTCCCTCCTCATAATCTGCAAGGATTTCCCCTCCAGTTTCCAGACCCCAATGTATATTCCCAGTGTTCGATACCACTCAAAAATGTAACTGTAATAATTAGCAAACCACCACCAGCACCCAGCAAGAGTCTGAACCAAACCCCAAACGTACAAGCTATAGCACCAGGTATTTGCATCTCACTGCATCTCAGTCTTTTGAGCCTCTGTAGTAAGCAGAGATGTTTATTCTGGCACTTTCCCCATAGCAACCTACGGGGTTTCAGCTATAGCAGCCATCAGTCAATGCAGGCTGAGCATATTTGGAGCAGAGAGGCCCCCTGCACTGCTGTCACAGCTGTAAGCTTAAATTAAAAAGCACAGTTATCTTTTGTAGCCTGGAGCACCGTTATCTCTTCAAATACAAGGAAGCCCTATTCCTTTTACATTGATGGAGCAATGCCAGGGAATCACCAAGTACACTCTATAAAACATTTGTGGAAAAAAAAAAAAAAGAAAAAATTAAAAATCGGAGGCGCTAACATAATTATCTGAACTCTCCCTTATTCCCTGGAAGGACAGAAATCTGGCGGGAATTTTGGCAGAGCCGGTGCAGATTTTCTGCCAGGGAAGGAGGAATTCCCCGCAGCCAGGAGGGCGGCTTTCGGTTTCTCTTCCACTTGGCCTCCCTCTTGTTTGACTACGGGCTTGCTGAATGCTGACAAGGGACGTGGCGATGTGCAGAGCCGAGGGGGACCGCAGCCCAGCTCTCCCACTGAGGGGCAAGAGGGAGGGCATGGCTCTGCTTGAGGGGCTCCCTGAAGGGAACCCACCCAGGAGTCCCCTCCAAACGGAGGCCCCACGTCGCTATCGTTTTTCAAAGTGGATGAAGAAATCTTGCAGGGTTTTGGGGTTTCCCGCTGTTGGTTTTCCTCCCTGCTTGTATTTACCTTGGCAACAGGGGGAAATACCAAGTCGTGTTGCTGCAGGTTTGCTGGAGGGTTCCTGGGAGGTCCCGGTGGTCTCTTGCTTAGTAGTTGGCCAAGGGTGGGAACAACAGCCTGGGAAAAGGAAAAAAAAACCCACCCTCTCTCCCTTTTTTGTTTCCCCCTGGATCAGTTCTCTGACCTGGCTCACCTCCTGCCTGCCAACCACCCGTAGGGAGCAGAACCAGCCTTCAAGGCTGGCAGGGGAGGATGCCACTCCAAAAGGCAACACCCCTCTCCCCACCTAAATAAATTGATATAAAATACCAATTTCAGCTAAATTTTAGTAGCCACACCGGGCTGGCTGACACCCAGTTCAACTCAGCCAGATTTTATATCAACTGTGTTGAATCATCATAAAACTATCCGCAAACAAATGCTTACAAAAAGCTCCCTCCCCTCTCAATTACTCCACACTCACATTTTTTACTCGTGTTACGTTGTCATCATCATGCTTCGGCTTAGAGAGCGCATTGCCAACACTCATGCTGTTTGAGGTTGCACTTTAAATCCACTGCAGCTTGAGACAAGCAGTGAAGTAGGAACTACAGCAGTCTGTATTAGTTTTCCTTTTGTCCCTTTTCCCCTTCCTACCTCCCTCCCCTCCTTCCT
>NW_015094510.1:16119271-16132440 GCF_001431845.1 Calidris pugnax | reverse complement strand
CCTCTCCTCTCCTCTCCTCTCCTCTCCTCTATTTTTTTCTGCCTTTTCTTGCCTCTGCCTGCTTTTTCTTTTTCCTTGCCTTGACTTTGCCTTAGAGTCATAGAACAGAATCATAGAGTTGTCTAGGTTGGAAGGGAACTTTAAGATCTTTGAGTCCAACCATCAACATAACACTGCCAAACCCATCACTAAGCCATGTCACTAACCTACCCTGTTGGAGCTTGAAGCCGTTCCCTCTTGTTTTGTCATTAATTACCTGTGAGAAGAGCTCAGTACCAACCTCTCTACAGTGTCCTTTCAAGTAGTTGTAGAGAGGGATGAGGTCTCCCCTCAGCCTCCTCTTCCTCATACTAAACAGTCCCAGCTCCTTCAGCCGCTCTTCATATGATTTGCCTTCCAGGCCCTTCCAGACTAAGCCCTATGTCTACCCATCTTTTAAATACCTCCAGGGGTGGTGCCTCAACCCCTTCCCTGGGCAGCCCATTCCAATATTTAATAACCCTTTATGTGTAAATTTTTTTCCTAATATCCAATCTAAACTTCCCCTGGCGCAACTTGAGGCCATTTTCTCTGGGCCTGTTGCTTGTTACTTGGGAGAAGAGATCAACCCCCACCTCACTACAACCTCCTTTCAGGGAGTTGCAGGGAGTGAGAAGGTCTCCCCTCAGCCTCCTTTTCTCCAGGCTGAACAACCCCAGTTCCCTCGGCTGCTCCTTGCCCTTTCCTTTCCTTGCCCTCCTTTCTTTTGCCTTGCCTTGCCTTTTTTCTTGCCTTGCCTTGTCCCTACCTTTCTCTTTTCCTTGCACTGATGAAGAAAAGCTGAAAAATCCCTCCCGGGCTCACCCTGAAGACAAAGGCAAATCAGGAGTGGCTTAGGTCCACATCTGCTGCTGGAAACCAGCAGTTGGTGAGTCCAGTTTCACCAGTGGGGCGGATGTCCCTGCTCTGGAATGACAGCATCCGTTGATGGCAGGAATGGCAGTTGGCTGCAGTGGTGTCTCTGGGATGCAGCTGGACACCTTATGCCGAGCCTGGAAGTGATGGACCCTGATCTCCTTCTCTGGCAGGGCCCCAGCAAGTCTGGCACGGCATGTGGCCTTGCTCCATCCTTGCCAGTGAGCTGTGGGGTCTTGATCGCCTCGGCCAAGTCCCATGGGGATGCATCAGGGTGCCCGTGTGCCAGCTGGCCTGTGAGACCCAAGAAAGGAGCTGAAGACACTTGCATTTAAGCAAGCTTGCTCACAGCTGGTGATATGCCATTGTAGCAAGCGGTTGTCGTCACCCGCTCTGCTGGTTGCGATAATAAAAAGAGACAATTTAGAGCTGTACAGCTCCAACTGGGAGCGTTTCCCAGCTCCTGGCTCTGTGTGTGCTTCTCAGCCACACTCCAGCTTTGCTCTGTGTCGTGCAGAGCCTGAAGTGCCTCAACCTGTGCGACATGTCTGCAGCTCTGCAGCCTTCTCACCACTCCTTGTCTCCTCCCCCGTGCTGCTGGGTTCTCTCCAGCCCCTGAGTGGTGGGTTCTCCCTTACCAACCCATGTTGTTCTTCTCTTATTCTCACAGTCCTGCACCTGAAAACCCCGTTATAACGGGCTCCCATGAGAAGTGATGGCCAGCACTTTGAGAATCATCTTCCTTTCCACACTCTCTTCCTATTCTCAGGTTGTCGCTCTCAGCTTACGTTATGGGACCTGATAAAATGCACGCAAAAAGCTTCACAAGCAACCGGTGTGCCCCATCAGCATGTGCTCTCATCAGCCCTAACATCTTTGTAAGCAGGAGCAACCAACAGGGAGTTTGAGAAGGTAAATAAATAAATAAATACATACATACATATAGTTACCACGGGAAATTTGTCTGCAGGGAGGGCACTCACATCACCGGAGAGGATGCCCAGGAGAGGACACTCCTTTGGTGACCTCCTGTTCCTTCTTTTCTCAGCTGGCCATGGGGCTGTGTTTTCTTTTCCCTTCTTTTTCTCTCCTTTTATTTTTTTATCTTTCCCAAAAAGCAGTTATTGCCTCTGGAGTCAACACGTGCCACCAGCTACAGACCCCATGAATAAATCTTTGTGCAGGTCCATCTGTCTCAACATCCTCCACACAAGAACCTGGGGTAGGCTGTGTGCAGCTGAGCACCAGCCAGCAGGTGAGCACTGATGGGAAATGGTGCCCATCTTCCCATGGGATGCAGTGCCCACCGGCCCCTGGCACTCCTGCGTTGGGATCACACAGAGGGCTGGCTCTGGGAGTGATACAGAACGTGGTGACCAGGAGACAAAGTCCATGTGATACCCGATGACCTTCAGGAAGAGGTCCACCCAGGCCAGCCCCGCTGTAGCACCCTCACAGGACCAAGTCAAGGTCCATCAGAAAGGTAGAGAGCTGTGAGCAAAGAAGCTGCCTGTGTAGTTGGTTCTTCCTTCACCATACATTATCTGCCAACACTTAAGGCAGGATCAGAGACGAAACCAAATTCTTATTCTTAACTGAAACAAATCACAAGGTTCCCATTTTGATTAACAGCTCCAGTCCAAAGAGGGAACATATGAATATGCAAAAGAGGTTAGGACCCATTTTCCTGCCTCTCCTCTTCTGTGACACCATTTCAGTGGTATTTTGCTGATTCCTAATGGGTTCCCGGTGCACATGAACCACATCAGGTATCATTAGAAAGCCACTCAAAAGGGTGGATGCAGGCCTGCTTTAAAAAGTGACAATGTAAAAATAGCATTCCCTCACTCGACACATCTGACCAAGCAGAGCAGATCTCTACATGTGCTCAGAAAATAGCTATTTACTTTCATGACCGAAACAAAACCCTCTCCCTGCAAGCACACACCCATATGCTTAGCCTTACGCATGTGTGGCGTCTGCTTTATTCAGTCAAAATAGCTGCATACATTGTTATTTTCAGGATTTGAGAAGCTATTGCCATGGGGACTGAAGATCCAAATAGATCCTGAGATCAGATCACAGGAGGTTCTAAAATAAAATTGCCGTTTCTGCCAATAATCATGTGAAAGCGGCTCAAATGCGTAAGTGTGGGGACTCGCCACTTTGGTGACTTCTTACAAATTGAAGTTACAGAAACAAGAAGAATATTATACGTTGTTCATAACAGCCTGGTACCAAATGTATAATTATTGCAGGCTCTAAATATGCAGAAGATCTCCTCAAATGAGCAGGAGACGGTGGCGGTCACCAGCTGTAGTGGGTCTGTGTTGGTACCAGAAGCATAACTACACTTGGATTTTCTTCCATCGAGGCACAGAAAAGGGAAGCGTCTCTTGTTCCATATTCACACAGCAGCGCCGCCGTGACTTTCTTATCTCTGCAGCAAGACAGAGAGAGAGATATAAGCAAAATAAATATATACATACACACATAGACTTACACCAGAGCAGAAACTAAAGCTTGTTCTGCAGAACAGAAGTTATTGGAATCTGCCTCTACTCCTGCGTAATCTCTGCAGGGAAGCAATCTCAGGCTGTCCTATTGGATCTGGCAAATGAAGCGATGTCAGGGCAGGTTAATACTTGGATAGGAGAACACGAAAGAAAATCCGCCTTTCTAAGGATGCTGTAATCAGAGCTGCATTAACCAGGGAGGGAGACAGCCTGCTCTGGCAGGGGGTGCAGGGAGGCGCTGGTTGCACAACATGCACGTGTTGAATTGCTGGGATGAAAGTGGGGGCCAGGGGGACACACACCCAGAAACCTCCCAGATCCACCTCAGTAAATCTTTGCGTTGTCTGTCATAATTATTTGCATTCAATTGTCTTTACTTTTATACATAAAGTTCTTAGTCTGTGTGAGTGAAATCAGATCAAATCCAACTGAAGGCTCCTGATAGCCTTTAACAATCACAGAACCATGGAATGATATGGGGTTAAAGATGATCTGGAGATCATCTAGTCCAACCCCCTCAACCAGAGCAGGTCCACCTAGAGCAGGTTGCACAGGAACGTGTCCAGGTGGTTTTTTAATGTCTCCAGAGAAGGAGACTCCACCACCTCTCTGGGCAGCCTGTTCCAGTGCTCTGCCACCCTCAACATGAAGAAGTTCCTCCTCATGTTTAGATGGAACTTCTTATGTTCGAGTTTGTGCCCATTGCCTCTTGTCCTGTCACTGGGCACCACCGAAAAAAGACTGGTCCCATCCTCCTGAAACCCATCCTTTAAGCATTTACAGGCCTAAAGATACTTTGGTGTCACTGCAATTCCTCTTCGAGATACTTCTGCTAAAAAAAATGCCCATTTTCTGCAGTGCAGGCGTAAGTCCTGCAGCTCTCAGCAATCACGTTTACAAAGAAATCCCCTGTATAGTGAACACGTGCCAGAATCTGAAAAGGGTCATCGTGCTTTGTGATGGTGTGATGGGTTGACCCTGGCTGGATGCCAGGTGCCCACCAAAGCCACTCTGTCACTCCTGTTCCTCATTGGGACAGAGGGAGAAAAATACAACAAAAGGCTCATGGGTCGAGATAAGGACAGGGAGATCACTCACCGATTACCATCATGGGCAAAACAGACTTAACTTGTAAATTTCATTTAATTTATTGCAAATAAAATCAGAGTAGGATAATGAGAAATAAACCAATTCCTAAAACACCTCCCCCCAACCCCTCCCTCTTCTTTCCATGCTCAACTTCACTCACGATTCACTCTACCTCCTTCCCCTGCAGCGGTGCAGGGGATGGGGAACTGGGGTTGTGATCAGTTCACCACACTTTGTCTCTGCTGCTCCTTCCTCCTCAGGAGGAGGACTCCTCACACTCTTCCCCTGCTCCATTGTGGGGTCCAGTTCTTCACAAACTGCTCCAGTGTGGGTCCTTTCCATGGGGTGCAGTCTTTCAGGAACAGACTGCTCCAGCATGGGTCTCCCACAGGGTCATAAGTCCTGTCAGCAAACCTGCTCCAGTGTGTGCTTTTCTCTCTAGAGCGTCCACAGGTCCTGCAAGGAGCCAGCTCCAGCACAGGTTTCCCACAGGGTCACAGCCTCCTTTGGGCACCCACCTGCTCTGGTGTGGGGTCCTCCACGGGCTGTGGGTGGATATCTGCTCCACCATGGACCTCCATGGGCTGCAGGGGGCCAGCCTGCTTCACCATGGTCTTCACTGTGGTCTGCGGGGGAACCTCTGCTCCAGCACTTCCTCCCCCTCCTTCTTCACTGACCTTGGTGTCTGCAAAGCTGTTTCTCTCACAGATTCTCACTCCTCTCTCCAGCTGCTCCTGCCCAGCAGTTTTTTCCCCTTTTTAAATATGTTATCCTGGAGGTGCCACCACTGCTGCTGCTGGGCTCAGCCTTGGCCAGTGGTGGGTCCATCCTGGAGCCAGCTGGCATTGGCTCTGATGGACATAAGGGAAGCTTCTAGCAGCTTCTCACAGAAGCCACCCCTGTAGTTCTCCTGCTACAAAACCTTGCCATGCAAACAGATGATAATGTGCTGGTAATTCACATCTGTGCCAGCTAAACACATCTGGCTTGGTGGATCAAACCACCATTTCCCCACATATCCATGGACATTAACATGTCAGTTAATGTATATCACTCAGAACCCCTTCAAAACAGCAGTGTCACAGCACCACAGTGTTTAGGAATCTGGCAGTATGGGCTTTCAGCATAGCTTCCCATTGTGATTTGGAGGTGTTGGAGGCAACTCCAAACACAGTTTGGGTGCCTAACTCTGAGTCCCAGGGCTCCAAAGACAGGCTGTCCCTCGCTTAACTGTCTGACGCTCTCCGCCTCACCATGGACTCCACAGCTTGCATGAGGGCTTCAAAGACTCCTCTTGGCTAGAGGATGCACAAAACAGTGTTCCCCTGGTGGCATTGGTACAGGCTGGCACTCCCATGGCAAATGGGCCTGCTTCACTGGCCATGAAGGACACCTGGGAAGCCACACATGATCATACATTTGACAAAGGGCTACCTGCACCATGCCTCCAGGGTCACAACGTGTACTTGCACCACCAAGGGTTAGACTGAACATTAGGAAGGAATTTTTCACAGAAAGAGTGGTCGGGCATTGGAATAGGCTGCCCAGGGAGGTGGTTGAGTCACCATCCCTGGATGTGTTTAAGGGACGTTTAGATGCGGTACTGAGGGATATGGTGTAGGGGAGGACTTTGTAGAGTAGGGTAGATGGTTGGACTCGATGATCCCAAGGGTCTCTTCCAACCTGAATCATTCTATGATTCTATGATTCTAAGGATATCACCCAGGATATCTACCCTCCTCTTTGCCGTGACACAGAAGTAATCCTCTCCTGTTCCAGAAGGTGAGGAATGTGGTACCCCATACTCTGTGACCAGCATGTTTGAAGGAGAGATCTTTATTTCCCAAATAGGATGACATTATTTACCTCGTTGCAGATCACTTCTGCAGTTATCTCCCTTCCAGACATGCTTCCCTCTCACTGTCTCTACTACTGTATTCTGTGCATCCATAATGAAGAGAAGAAAGAAAACCCCCAATTATGCCAATTAAATTATCCACTTTGAAATATAAATTAAGAGAGCCATCCTGCGGACAGTCGCTCCCAAGTCCTCAGGGATCTTTCCTGCAAACTACATCCCTTTGCTGTCTCCTGGAGGCACAACACAGTCTGCGTCAGGGATTTCCTGGCCCTTTTTGGCTCTGGGGTTGGGCTTCAACTGGTGCATTGCTGGGCTGCCTGTGCCAAAGGCTCTGGGACACGGACCAGACTGCCCAGAGCTCTTTCTACCAGGAAAACAAGCAAGCCCATCAGGTTTTGCTCCTTCGTGGCACAGCCCAGCCCAGCCTTCTGAGCACCTGCATCCTAAGGCCAAAGCCTTGGAGGCTGGTGGACCCATGGCTATGCAAACAGTATCTCAGGAGCTTTGCTTAGATCGAAGCTCTGGGCAGGATGGCATCCTGGCTCCTGATCACCATCTGCCTTAAATTTGGTAAAGCTGTTCAGGCACTGTTGTTGGTCTCTGTGATCCCTCTGGTTCTACAGCAGCCTGGAGCTCAGACATGAGGAGAAAGGGATGTCTTCAGCTCCAGGTGGGTGCCTGGGCCCTGAGCACATCCCCCTCCTCCTGGGGCTTGGGCTGTCTGGGCCCGGGGCCAGCGTTGACAGTGCAGCTGGCTGGCCTTGAATCAAAGAGCTGTTTGAGAACAAGCTGTGAGGAGCCTCATCAGGAACTCGCTCCCCTTATCTTGGGAACTGCCTTTAAACAGGGCTCTTGCCCTCAGTGTCTGCCTGAGCTATACCGTACCTGGGCCACATAACTCACCAGTCTGGACCCTGACGTGACCTGGGACCTGCCCCATCACTATGGTCTTTTCTGGTGATTGGGCTTTTGACTGACCTCAGCTACCACCACCCACCCAAGCTCTTCTTGCTTGGGTACCATGGCAGCAGGCCCTTGTTCATGAAGCTCTTACCGCATGCCCACCTTTTTGTCACCCTCAACCCCAGCTCACCTTCGCGTATGGAGCTGCCTGACAGTGGAAAACAGCAGCAGATGAGGAACCAGTGTGTACTCACCGTGGGGTTTCTTGTGAGAATAGCGGAGGAGGAAAGTGATGCTCTGTTCCAGAAGGAGCTTCCCCTAATTCTCCTCCCAGTCGAAGTGTGGACAAAGATGCTGCGACAGCAACTTGGCTCAGACTAAACACAGAGGGCCTATGAATAAACAGAGGTTTTACGGTTCCTCCTTCACTAACACTGTCCCCCAGAATCTGGAAACACCAGCAGACCAGCCAGCTGCTCCCTCAATGCTTCTGTTCCTGGTCTGCAGATAATGAAGCATTTATAACTCCCAACCCTGGCTGTTCACTGGTTCTTCCAAAGCCAGCCTCATACCAGTTCCTTCACCAGGTCTTTGTGTGGCCAGGTCCATTGAGACACTGTTGAAGGGCTGGGAAACAGAGCCATTATATCCAAGGCAGGGATTCCTTTTTTTGCAGCATCCTAGCCTGTGGCTGGAATTTTCTGCCAAAAAAACCTCACCCATGGGGGCTTCACCCCAGAGTGGAGTCTGGCACAAGGTAAGCTGCCTCCAGAGTGGATGATTGGAGAACCCATACCTTGGTGTGAAAGGGGGCAAAGTAGCAACTGGACAGCATGGTGACAGCCATAACCTACCTACTACGAAAACAAAGGACCACATTGTACCCTGAGAGTATTCAGGTGCCAAATTCATAGTGATATGGTTCACCAAGCACTAATTTGCTCGTGTAAATATAAAGGCTATTCTGGGTCAGATCAAAAGCTGCCTTTTTCGGTATTGCATCTCCAACAGTCACCTGTAAACAGATGTCTTAAGAAAAGCATAAGGACAGCAAAAAATGTGATGCTTCCTCCAACACTTTCCCAGCTTTCAACCATTTTCAGATTAGGGGTTTCCTGACTTGGGTGTGGATCTTTGTACACAGCAACTTTCCATGGGCTTCTCTTCAGTGAACCCAGCTCATCTCTCCTTGAGTGCATGTTACCTCTTCACACCCATGGCATTTGATGGTGGCCTTTTGTAAAGCTGGACTCTTTACCAGGATTTACCTCATATTCATTACTAAGCCTTAGTGACTATGAGGTAAGAACGTAACTCTTTCCCCGTGAAATTTTTACTTCAGTGTCAGAGAGAACTGCAAAAGTGCATTAATTGTCTCACCAAAATGATACAGGTATCTTAAAGGAAAATGAATGTCGAAGGCATTATTTGTAGGGGACTTTGTCTTAGTTTTCTTTATGCGTTACTCACCCCTTTTGGTCAGAGAGCAACACCTGATGAGATCACAGAATCATAGAACGGTTAGAGTTGGAAGGGACCTTAGAGATCATCGAGTTCCAACCTCCCTGCCATGGGCAGGGACACCTCCCACTAGAGCAGGTTTCTCAAAGCCCCATCCAGCCTGGCCTTAAACATCTCCAGGGATGCTGCTCAGCCGGTTGCTGGAGGGCTGTTTGTACGGTGGGGACAGCTGCAGACGAAGCAGGCAGGGACCCTGAGCCTGTCTAACAGACACAAGAAAGCAAGGCATGAAAGTTAACGTCTGCTGAGAGTTGCAGCACACATGAATAGTGGCAAATTTTGTAGGAAGAATCTTTCACTCTGCCATGCCAATGGCACCACACGGTTACAGCTGTCAGAGATGCTTAGGTGTCCCGTTTTGAGATGGGCAAGCAAGACGTAAGACTCAGGAGTGGTTTATATCGACTTAAAGGCTTAAATAACTGTCCTTGTACATTTCTGTGATTACAAGTTGCATGATTTTACAGACTGTTCTTGACAGGTGGTCTATAGCCAAGTCAGCAGCGGTGGTTTAAGATGATACCACCTTGTCAGCTGCTCCACTCTTCTGCTGGGAGCAGCAGGAGGCATCCACACCTCCTCCACACCGCAGGTCTTGGCTTCAGCTGCTCGCGGCTGTGAACAGAGAGACTGAGAAGCTGACACACGTTTTATTTGCCTCTCCTGCCTCGCCTTCCAACATCCACTAGCAGGGTGGGGACTGACAACAGGTAGTGTCTTAAAGCACTGCACCTAAACCTCCCCAGTCCTTCTTGGAGGGACTGCCAGCAAGAGCGTGACTCGGGTTCATTAAATTACTTTTACATGCTGGTTTTCTTGCAGCTGTATCGACTGGGGGATAGAGACAAAATCACTGGCTGCAAAAGAGCAAGTGACCAGCTGCTGTGGCCTCTGACTTTGGAGCTGTAGGTGGTGTCCTAAGATGACCCCCTGAACTTCTCAAAATATGGCAATATCACCTGCTGGTTCCATTCTGTTTTGCTGAAGCCAACAGGTCATCCCAGAAACAAGCACAGCTCAACTCTGTCCAGTAACGGGACACCTGGAGAGTTGTTATTGTCCCACATCTTTGAATTATGAAAGATCTTTCCTCCCTGTAGCTCTTTAAGCTATGAAGTTTATGTTGTCGGGGCACTGAAGGCACCCACAGACCTCACAGGCCCTACCCAACCTCTTTTCCTCCCTTTCATCCCCTTCCATCATCTAGGAACCCCATTTTAGCCCAGCCAGGACACCAGCCTGTGCATTGCGGGGAAGACTGTGGTGGAGCTGGAGACTGGCACCGCTGGCAGCGTTGCTGGTGCAAGAGGCTGAAATGGAGTGTGGGGAGCCTGCTCAGGGCCTGTAAATCCTATTAGTGTGCTCAGAGCCCTGACACACATCTTGCAGGTCTTGGCAATGAGAACGCATTGATCTGAAGCTCATATGGTGATGAGAATGGCCACCCTGAAGTGCATGGTTCATTCAGCTTTCAAAGCAGCAAAGTACTCGTTCCTTATATTTTAATAGTGTCTGTTAATTACAGTGCCGAAAAGTAGTATTTGCTTAACTACATCAAAATGTTTTCTCTCTGAGTACATGCAAGTTTAATTATCTAGTCAAGATCTCCACCAAGAAGCTTTATTCAGGCAGTAAAACTAATCAAACTTCCATGTAGCTCTGTCTAGGAGGCGTTCAATTCCTGAGTGTCTACTAAGACTAATGAAATGCAATATAGAAACTCTGAAAGGCTTTCATCATGAATAAGAAAAAATGGGAAAGAAAAGACATCGCCACCGTTGTATCTATAAATCCTATCTAGTGGAATGGGTATAGATTTATGGATTGGTAGATTGAGTTGTCCCAGTCTGGAGACACTCCATTTTTTATTTGCAAGTTTTCCTTTTACCTCACAGATTACAGCTGGATAGAGCTGAACAAAGCTCTTTTGTTCTTGGTAAGGGTGGGCAGCTCCTTCAGAGGATAACTGCAACATCCCTGCCTGGCAGGGATGGGATCGGCATTGCTCTGATGTCCTAGCACGCCTGAGTAAGCCACAGCTGGCAGCTAAGGCCACCTTCCTTGGCGGGTAAAACAAAATGCTCAGCTGGTGAATCCCCTTTAGCAGCTCTTTTGAAGACAGCTGGACAGCTGGATCCAATTCTTCTTCAAAAGAGCAAGTGCCAGAGCCTAGAAACCATCTCTGACACCTCTTGACAACACACCAGTCACTTCCTGGCCTGTATCAGGAACAGTGTGGCGAGTAGGGCCCGAGAGGTGATCATCCCCCTGTACTTGGCACTGGTGAGGCCCCACCTGGAGGACTGTGTCAAGTTTTGGGCCCCTTCCCACAAAAAAGACATTGAGGTGCTGGAGTGGGTCCAGAGAAGGGCTACGAAGCTGGTGAGGGGTCTGGAGAGTAAGTCTTATGAGGAGAGGCTGAGGGAACTGGGGTTGTTCAGCCTGGAGAAGAGGAGGCTGAGGGGAGACCTTATTGCTCTCTACAACTACCTGAAAGGAGGCTGTAGAGAGGTGGGGGTCGGTCTCTTCTCCCAAGTCACAGGCGATAGGACGAGAGGAGATGGCCTCAAGTTGCGCCAGGGGAGGTTTAAGATGAATATTAGGAAAAAGTTTTACAGTTAAAGGGTCATTAAGCATTGGAATGGGCTGCCCAGGGAAGTGGTTGAGGCACCATCCTTGGAGGTATTCAAAAGACGGGCTGACATAGTGCTTAGTGACATGGTTTAGTGATGGTTTTTATCAGAGTTAGGTTGGACTCGATGATCTTACAGGTCCCTTCCAACCAAGACAATTCTATGATTCTATGATCGGTCATGCCATTTGGGCTTTGCCTGCTCCTGGCTCCTTCTCTTCCATTGCTAGCAATAACGGTGCAGCACACCCAGACAAAGCCATTGGGGAAAAGGCACAGAGGAATATGCATTGGGAGGCAAAACTACTTGGATACAAGAGGGATGGAAATGTTACATTGATCCCTCAGATAAGAACATTTGGCACGCAGCTGAACGACAGCGAAGAAGAGCATTAGTCTTCCAGATTTTTATTCATCTCCATCAGGCTGCAAGCCTTGTGTTTGCCAGAACTGTGAGTTACAAGTCACAGTCATTTGAATGATATAAAGAGGGGCTGGGGGGAGGCAATTAAAAAGCCGAGCTGTCAATTAGAGGGAGAGACTCTGAAAGAGGTCTGTGAAAAGCTTATATATAGCTTTAAGGGTCTGCTGCAGAACCTGATGTGGTATAAGATGAGCTAGATAGGGAACATTACAAGTTTTCGGTATTTTGGGGGTTTGCTTTTCTTGGGTATGTTTCTTCCAAGGAAATAACGCTGTGCTTTACGGAAGGTGTTAAATCACTGCTTCCCACTGTCTACGATGAACTTACATCGCCCTCCCACATCCTCTTTTCTAGCCTGGAAGTATTAGGTGTGACTTCCAGGTGCTGCATTTGACCCAACCTGCTGTGCCCAGGCCATGGTTGATCTGGAGGTCCCGGGTCTGGTTGCCACATAGACAACTGCCCCCCCAGCTGCACTAACAACTTGTTTGCAGTAATTTTGAGGGTTTGAGGACAGTTTGATCCATTGTTGCTCTGCGTTATGGTAGACATGACACCCTGGGGACAACCCCGGCTGCAGTGTGCAGGTGTGGTGTGCAGGGCATCTTCGCCCAGCGTTGGATTTGCCTTCCAGGCAGGGCTCGCTGGCATGGCAGGCTTGCTGAAGGAGGCTCGGGACCTCACAGGATGCCTGGGTTTGCTGGATGCCTGTTGGGTCGCATGTCCCCCATGACACATGGTCACGCTCCTGCAGTTGCTGCGGGCAGACCCGCACACACCAAGGCCGGCTTTGCGGGTGAAGTCACCACACGCCGCGCTCTGAGGGCTAGACCCACAGCTAGGATGGGTGCGAGGGCCCAGGGAGCTTCCCGGCTGCCGGGGCGGCCCTGATCCCAGCGCAGCTCCCCTCAGAGCTCATCCCTGCCCCTCAGAGCGCATCCCTCCCCCTCAAGAGTTCATACCCACGAGGCTGGTGAGGCCCTGGGCCCCCTCAGGAACACGAGGCCACTGAGAAGCGTGGCCTCGGCGCTTCCCGGAGCCCCCGCGACGTTCAGCACTGAGCTAAACCCCTCTCAACCGGCCGGGCGCTGCACCCGTCCGAGCGGCGGGTCCGGCGGCCTCCCCGCTCCCCCGGCAGGGCGCGCTCCCTCCCGCTCCACGTGCCCCAGGCCGCCACCCGCCCCCCTCCGGGACTGCAACCCCCAGCATGCAACGCGGCGAGGAGGGTAGGGCGGGGTGAGGGAGGGGGCGAGAGGTCCGCGCCCGTCCATTGGCGGAGCCCACCGGCGCCGCGTCACGTGCGCTCGGCGGCCGCGCGCTCGCTCTCCC
>NW_015094510.1:16118479-16118744 GCF_001431845.1 Calidris pugnax | reverse complement strand
TCGCCTGCGTTCCCCCCCTTCTCCGTGCTGCCGCCCCGTCCTGCCGCCTCCCCGCCCCCGCCCTGGGCTCGGCGGGCTCGGGGCCGGGATGGGGCGGACAATGGTGCCGGCTGCCTTTTGTGCCAGCCCCTCCGGGCGGTAATAGCCCCTTTCCGCCGGGGCCGGGGGCTGCCCTGCCCCGCCGTGCCGCTGCCGCACACGGAGGCCTTGTTGCTGGAGGAGGCAGGGGCCGCTCCCACGCTCCGATCTGCCTTTTTTTACAGTG
>NW_015094510.1:15989556-16118469 GCF_001431845.1 Calidris pugnax | reverse complement strand
GGCACATAAGTAATGGTCTGCTGGGCGTCCCCATCTAAATGGGGAAGGAGCGTGGTGCTTACTAAGGCTGGCGGGGTAGTAGTTTACTCCCCCGAACTGGAGAGACGCTGGGTGGATTAGATAGAAGCTTATTCCCTGGAAGGTGTTCCGAAGGTCTGCTGAGTCTGTGCGTCTTTACCAGGGGCATCTACAGTTCCAGTGGCAATCGAAAAGGGAGGAAATCCCAAATCTCGTGTTTAAGGTTTTGTAACAGAGAAGGAAGGGGGGAGAGGGAGGGAGTTGTTCTGAAATCAGACTAGGATTGAAATCGGATTAGGATTCGCTAGAGTGAAAACCTAAATATGTGTCAGATTACTTTGACTTCACCTGAGGGTCCTTTCCATGCTTCTGTTGATTTTATCACTTAAATTCAGTCTGTAAGCAGTAGGGCTGGGATTTTAGTCCTTGGAAAGCACGTTTTGTATCTTAGCAGAATTCACACCTCTGCTGCTATTGTTTGGGTGGAGACAATTTTATGCAGGTCAGGCTTAGCAGCAGCAGTGTCTTTAAGATGACATTCACAGTGTAAACTAATCTTTATCTTAATTTTTCTTAAACTTGGTGACAGTGAACCTTTCTCACAGAAAATATTGTATGTAAAGAGTATGGTAACTTCAGCACTTAGGGCTAACATTAGGAAATGTTAGAAAGTAACTAAAAATTGCCCATCCTTCTGTTTAGCAGTTGCTTTTCAGGGTAAGGAGGAGGCGTGGTGGATTTCTTTTTCCCCTTATCATCCAGTGAGACTCTTCCTGCTGCTTCTCATTCATTTTGTCCTTGTCTCATCTCCTCGTATTGGTTACTGGCTTTGTTGCTGCTTTCTCAGTCACTGGCCTGAATCCATCAGAGCTCTAAACAGGGAAAGGTTAGGTATGTTCATGCCTAGTGTGAACTGATCTGTCATCCATACTTGCTTATATTATAGCATGCCCGACACTAGGGGAATTAAGTATCTGCCTCTGTGCGGGGGGAAGAAGGGAATTGACTGCCTAAGCTTTACTGAAATTAGTTATACCAGACCAGCTAAGGTAGCTTAGCTCTCATTTCTTCCCGAAGGGGAGTAATTATTTTGGAGTAGGGTATTTGCTGTTATGGAGAAGTCTATCCTCTAGGGTTATCTTCCACTATGCTGACTGACTTCCTTTTGTGGCTGAGCCTAAGACTCTTTGGCAGATAGCTCCAACAATGTTAACGTGGTTAAAGCTTTCATCCACTCTTTTGAAAAGAGTTAAAATCTAAGAAGCATTTTTCTTTTGGGGGCAGCAAGCAGATGAAGCACAACAGTATTTAAAAGTTGTATAGCCATGGAGATATGCTAAAATGGTATAAATGTGTCAGTGTCTTTCAAAACAACTTAATTTTTATTAAATGATTGAAATTTTCTACTGTGCCTCCTTGTTGACTCTTTTAACTTACATTACTTTACTTCTAGAGATTTAAGTTAAAGTTTACTTAGAAGGTTACTTCCAACACAAACTTTAAATAAACACCATGATCAGAAGTTTATGGTGGAGAATGAGGGAGCACAGCAGTACTCTATAATTGCCATTACTTACTGTGCTTCTCTTGAGATACTGCTACACAGACTGACCTGCTGATTGCACAGTTTATCTGTATTTAATGAAAGTTATCAATTCTCCACAAAATGTTGGGTTTTGTTATTTTTTTTCTAAATCAAATATTATAAGTCATTCAACTGTTGTCTATTAAATACACTTGTTTTGGTCCCTGTGCAGCAATAAGGAATTTTATGTAGAAATCCGGCCTCCAATTTTCAGTATGTAACTTTGGAAGCCAGGAGGCATCAGTGCTGTCATTGGCATTGACCTGCATCTCCACGTTTTGTCAAATTCCACCAATGAGGAAATAAGTGGTTAGGATGATGAAGGAGTAAATTCTGGTCCGATATCTAGATTATATCCTTCAGAAAATCTAAAATACTTGAAGCCATACGCTCTCAAGCTCAGCTTGAAAACAGTGATGTTTGAGTCACCTTCTGTCTGGAGACAGTCACTGCCTTTGAACTCATCAGGCTTGAATATGTTCTTCAGTAATACTCCTTTGGCTTCTAATAAATACTGATGAGTTGTTATTGATCCCCTCTGGGTACAGACTCTTCTGGCAGACCAAAATACTTACTCCTTTAATTTGTAGTTAACTCATATTTTATTACTGGGTTTGCTAGGCTGTATAATCATCTTTGCTTTTTGTTAATACAACTTTAAGGGAAACAAAAGATGAGTGAGTACTTTTGTGTTAAGAACAGACTTCAGTACTCCATGCAACTTCTCACTGCTCTTTTTCTAAGAGCAAAGAAATGGATCTGTTGAGCAGGAGTCAAAGCTGCTGAATCCTTGACGTGCACAGGTTTGCTCTGCTTTTCCTAGTTTCAGGTTTGAGTGGAAGTTACCTTTTTGTTAGCTTCCTCTGTTAAGGAGGAGGAGTTGTGTATGTAGAACTGAAATTCCAATTTTGAGGTTATTAATACTCCCGAAAAGTATTTAGCTCTCAAAAGGGATAATAGTAAAATCAAATACCAGAAATGAAGCGTTATTCACTTGAGTTTGTGTTCTTGCTTTTATTAGTGAGACTCTTCTATTTTTATAGGTACTGACATGTGATTAGCAGCAGACAGAGCTAACCTGAACCTGCAGAGTTGAGTGATAAGGAGCCAAGACACTAGTGGCTTCGTCTGGACGAACAACTGCCAGAACGGTTTCTCCTCACAACCTTCTTGATTTTTGTATGCTCCAGATATGTAAAAGGGCTTTAAAACTGTCCCATATGTAAAGAAAGTTTTCCCATGTTTCTCGTAGGCATGTTGTCCTAAGTTCCAGTGGCTTTTTTCTAAATGTACGGCTCTTCCAATACAATTGAGGTTTTACAGGACAAGATTACGCAGTTGCAATCACTTAATTTGTAATACCCTTTGTAACTGCTGTGTGTGTTTGTATTGACATTTAAGCCAACCTAGCTTTTAGAAAACCTAATTTGAACCTTCTGATTTTTCCATTTGCAGTTCTTCAGCTTCATTCTTTGCCTAGTAACATCCTTCTTAGACTTTTTCACTTCTCCATCTCCTTGGACCAGAAGTGTTACTTATTCTTTATTACAATAGCAGGCACCCATATGTTGGCTCACTGTTCTGATGTTTAAGGTGACAGATCAAACAATTCAGCCCATTTCTTTTTGTCAGGATTAGTCAGCATCCCTGTCTAAAACTGAGAAAAAATTCTTGATGTTATAAATTGTAGCGCTGTCTGCATGGCTTACTGTTATTTTTGTGTGTGGTACAGTGAGACTATGCGGTCATGTAATTAGCAAAATGCATGCTGCATCAAAAGTAAAGTTCCAAGTGCATTAATTAAAAAAAAAACAAAAACAACAGACCAACAACTAGTGAGAAGTTAGTGCGTTATAACCTAAATAACTTTCTGTAAAAACACTTTAATGAATGAGATTAAAATTTCCTTTTTCTATACTTGTCACACCCCTAATCATAAGTTAAAAGAACACAAATCCTTGCACTTCTGTTGCTTAGGCCATAGGATTAACCTCCTGAAATTTGTTGAAGATTGTTTAGCAAAAGGAGACATAGCCACTCTGTCATCTTTCACTTAATCTTGCTTCATTTGATTTTAAGATTCAGAAGTCCTGACCACTGAAGTCTTTTCCCCCGTTACAGTTTTTTGGGGGCAATTGTGTCATCTTTTGGTCTGTATCACCTTTGAGTCCAGGGACTTTGAAGGATGCAATTTTATTCTGTACCTTCAACATCACAACCACTGGTGAGGTAGAGAAAGAGAATGGGCTTAGCCCAGATCTACATCATCAGCTCTGGCAGCTTCAGTGTATTTACTGTTGCTGCTTTGTTAACAGTGTGGATCTAGTTCTTGAGAATGCTTAAATTTATTCATGTTTTTCTGTTGTGCTGCCATAATTTTTTATTTTTTTCTTTGCAAGCAGAGAAATACCATTCTGGGGAGGCCAAATCTATGCAGTCTCTGGGCATCTGAGAGAGGTATAGATTGACTTAAAGCCACATTCCTGTCAGATGTCAAAGGCTCATTGCAGTGGAGGTACTGTAGCTGCATGGTGTTAACAGATGAGCAGACACATTGCTACCAGCTCATTTCATGATGCTGTTCTGTGCATTAACTAGTGTTTTTGCTGTCTCCCTGTACTCTCCTCAAGCATGGCATGAAACAGGTAAGGCTTGCAGCAACTGTAGGAAGCCTGTTACTCCCAGTTCCTTTGCAACAATCCAGTTTCTTTGAGGAGCTCACTTCTACAGTGTGACCAGCTTTCTGCCTTTCGCTTTGCTGGCACAGGAATGGATACTGGCAAAAGAAGGGCTGGCAGGGAGTAGGGCTCTCACAGCTGATTTAGGTTGGCTTAAGGTACGGTGGACCCACTGTCTTAATAGCCTCACTGGCTCGGCGAATCTCAGTAGTATAAGTGAAAACACAGGTGTCAGGTAGCTTGCTGTTGTGAACTGGATTTAATACAAGATCCAGTACTCATGTAGAGTTTCTAAGTTGTGACTCCTGCAGTTTCTTTATTGCCCTTTCAGGCCAGAATACTCTTGGCAGAATACAGGTGTTCATGTTTGTGCCTTGGAAAGAATTACCTGGGTAGGAAGTAAAAGGTAGATGTGGGAAGCCGCCTCGGTTGCTATTGTTACAGAATTCTCAAAACTTTAGTTAGTCTGCAAGTAAGTAGTACAATGCTGTGAAATGTTTGTGACTCTTGGCAGAAAACAGGTAACTGATAGGTCCACTTGGACTGTCTTATATTTCCCTTGTGAGGTTTAAAATCAATTGAATACATAGCATTTTAAAATGTGTAAATACACAGATATCTTGGGAAGAAAGACACAGATACCTTAGGAAGTCATAGTTTATTTCAGAAATACCTGTGGAGAAAACTATTTGGAGATGGCATCTCATGATGAGCGTAATCTTTGTAAGCTGATTGGGATCTGTGTTTGCTGTATTGAGGCCCAATTATTGTTGTTTGTTGTTGTGATATACCAAGCCTTAGTTAATCTTCCTGTAATTACAGAATCTGTTTTTCTTCATTCTTGTGTACTTGTAACACTACAGCAGTTGCATTGGTATCTCTAAAGCTGCTTCTATTAGAGGATTGATTTTTAACTTGTAAACTGTCCAAGTCTGGTCAAAGTTGGTAGCAGTGTAACTGTCATGCTAGTTTTAAGAGGTCTTTAGATATTTTTACCTAAGTTCTTTGGGGCTTTCATAATATTTGTGCAGTTCCAGCACAAATCCAGACAGGACGTGTTGTCCTCTAAAACTGCCTTATCTGAAAAGAGCGATTAGGAAGATGTACCAGCTACAAGTGACTGATCAGATTTGTATTTATTATGGGGCTGAAAGTGGAATGAGGCGTCTTAATTTACAAGATTAGGCCAGAAGACACAACGGACTGGGTGAAGCTGATGGGGCACGTCATCAGGTCATTAAGACAAATTGCTAAATGGGCTGACTTGAAAAAGAGATGTAAAACCTATGTATTTTCCAAGAATAGGGTCTATCAGTTGTTTCCAAAATACCCAGCAGTGTGAAACACTGATACTGAATTGGTATTCCTGATTACTTCTGTAATAGGCAGAAGCTGTGGGCTTTACGTTTCATTTCACATAATTTGATATAGGTGGTGAAAAGAGCTAGTTTTTTTCCAGAAAGTTAGTCCTGTGTCAGAACTGGCTGGGCATTGGAGGGAACTAGTTACAAAGGTCTTCGTGTTTCTTTAATTTTCTGCTTCCTTAGCTTCCTGAGCCAGCCCTTCACGTCTGAGGTAGACCAGTGCTGGCTCCAAGAGGTCAGTGTGAAGGGGAGGAGGTACACCTTGTCTAGTGATATTTAACTGTTGGATTGTTTTCCTTTCACAATCAGATTGACACCATTAAATCTGCTGGGGAAGCTCCACGTTGTTTCTTCTGTGTCAGCTGACACTTGTCCCATGTCTCAGGTTAAGCTTTAAACTTGATTGTGTGTGTGTTTAATAAATGCAGCAAGTACAAAATAGGAATATATATTGTACGAATGCCTGCAGAGCACGACACAAAATTAGTATCTTCCCTGTTCAAACACCTATTACTGAATTACTTGTTTCCCCAACATTGTCATGTCTGACCAGCTGAGCATCTCTTCTTGTGTGTTTTTAACCTTGGTTATTGTCAAATTCAGTATCAGGTGGATTTGGAAGGTAGTAATGGAATGGGTGATTTGCAAAATTGACTTGGAGAAATGGCTTCCTCATAGTTTGACTTGTTAGCCCTGATGGAGATGTATTTTAATGAGTACCCAAGCCCCACTGCAAACTTGCTGGTGTGGAACATAGACAAAGCTTGTTTGTATGAAGAGAAGGTGGTCAGACAGGGCTCTAGGGTGACTTGTGGCCAGCTTTTCAGAGGTGCGGTAAGGGTTTCCTGGTGCAGTGTGAGATTTCAGGTTTGCAGGTTTCAGAACGCCCTAGTCCTTGCCTTTTCTTAGTCAACTACAGAAGTCAGTAAGTCAGAAAGTTGGTGAAATTATGGAGAGAGACATGGTAGCTCTCTCCCACGTAAGGGAGCTGCATGTCTTTCCATGCAGCTTTTTGGCATCAGGGTCCATTGCTTCTTTTCATGCACACAGACATTAGATGCAAAGTCAGTGGTAGTGGTTTCTCTGCCCCAGAAATGTGACTTGCAGCCAGATATAGAAGGCTTTCCACATCAAGAGAGAATCCTGAAACGAGAGCGCTCGGTGAGGAGTCAGCAGGATCCTGTTAACCACTGTTCGTCAGGCGTGCAGGAAGCACGTGGGCTGCTGATGGGTAGTGTTCATAACACACAACCATCAGCAGTGAAAAGCAACCTTCCAGGCAAGAAGAGACTTTTAAGGAGCTCTGACACAGGCAATCAATGTGACAGCACCTTCGAGCATCGCGAGCTGCCAGCGGCAGTTCAGAACCTGGCAGCACCCTCTTCCCATGCCTGGTGCCTGTAGGGGTATGGCCCACCATACCTCTCTGCTCAGTGTAACCTGTGTTTTGGTGGGCCCTGTAGCTGTGATGTTCAAAGGAGTTCTGTATTGGTTCTTGTCCATCAAAATCAGACCACTTCTGGTGATCTAAGCGACTTCTTAGGGTTAGCTGATAGCCTTTTAGTGGAAGGACATCTAAATTGGAATATTTAGAAACTGAAGGTAACCTCAAGGAGGGAAGTATAATAGCCAAAATGTTCAAATGGCAGAAACATAGAAGCAGGGAAATTTTAACATTTATGTCATGTTAAAAACTGAGGTAAAAGCATCTAGAATTCACAGTACTGAAATTATTAAATCAGAAGAGTTGCTGACAGGGTTCGTAAAAGATCGTGGGATGTTGCTGGAGTGTATTTTCTAATTCCTAATGCTCCATCTTCTTCCTGGGTTATCAGCTGGGTTTGTTGTTTTCTCTTGCATCTTGAGCAGAGTGATCTCTTCATAGATTTAATTAGGCAGCTAGCACATGTTTTATCTCTTTTTGCTTTTTGATTATAGCTTTCAAAAAATAAAAAAAAAAAAATCTGATTTCATTTAAGCTGTGCAATAGTATACCAAAAAAGCTTACTGTGGTTGAATATATAGACTAACTCTCTAGGGATTTGATTTGTTGTTTTTTCATGGCACCCTATGAATGTATGCAAATTGCAATTATTGTTTCCCATTTTATAGATGGAATAATAGGCCTTTTTTTTCCTCACTTCACAGGGAGGTAAAAAATAATATAAAAAAATATAGAATGATTGTCTGAGGTACTTATAATTATAGTTGAAGACTTCAAGTATCTGGAAAGGGAGTGTCTTTGTTCAGATTGTACAAGAAGATAGCTGGCTACTATTTAGCCCAGTAGATTTTCTTTTTTCTTTTCTTTTCTTTTTTTTTTCTCTTCTTAGGGGAAACTAGTATAAATATTTGGCAAGCTTAAGAATGTCTGTTCTTCAGTGGCACTTGCCCCAGAAGTCTGAGGCCTTTCTGACCAAACACTTCATTTTGTAATTAGATTTTTGAAAGGGGTTATCTACAATTTTAGAAAAGATTTTACATTTAAAAGAGTTTATTTAAGTCTTTATGCTGATCTGAAGATCAAAATTCTGTTTGCACCTAGTTACCATAAACTCTTATTTTAATTTTGCTCTGCTGTTTTTTGTTTTCATGTCCTGTACACACATGAAGACTGTATTTTGGCTGTGAAATATGGCATTAAAAGTGATGAATACGGTTTCTGGTAACATCTGTTAGAAAAAACTGAACCTGTACCTCTAAATTGGGGTCTTCTAGATTATAAAAGAGGAAAAGGACTCCTACGCTTTTGCAATGGCAGTCAGCCGTTCTGCTTGATTAGACAGGTTGGTGTGCTTTCTCTCCTGGGTAAGGGAATGGGAGGGATTCTTCCCTAGAAATTCTAGGAGAGGACAGAGGTTGTGTCATGTCTTGGGAGAGACCAAGGAGTCATGTAGGTGCTTTGCTTGTTCTCCCTCAACGACAGGATAAACTTCTGTTCCCAGTTTGTACAATACAGGAAAATAATAAGTGTCTTTTTAGTGTTCACACATCTGAATAGAAATTTGTGTATTGGCAAAAGCAGGTTCCTGTAATATAAAACTCTGCCAAATTTCAAGTCCTTTTATGTATTTAGTGTGTTAAGAAGCCTTAATCTTCTAACTTTAAAAAAAAAAAAGTGTGAATAGGAACCACTTGTAATTAAGTTATCTTGTTTATCTGCTATTGTTGCCTGTTTGGCAGATCACAGTATTCAGATAAGGTAGAGCTGGTGTTTATTGTGAAATTCACTATGCCTTTTGTTTCCAAGAAGTACAGGAAAAAATGAAAGACTTGTTTTCTTCAGACCAGAAGTTTCTTTTGGGCTGTAGCATAAATGACAAAACTCCACAATGAAGTTCTTCAAGGTGGGCCCTTGTCCAAGTGGAGGTAGCAGAGCATTGCCACTGCTCTTTGAAAAACTGCATGCACAGGTTCCTTGCCCTGGACCGCAGAACAAAATTAATAAATACTTTGAATTAGTTGGTGATCCTTGCTGCCTGCCTGTTGGTCTGCGCAGACCAACTGTTACTGTGGTGATGAGTTAGATTGAGGTGCTGTGGGATTACCTGCAAGCTTCAGTTTGACTTCAGATGGAGCCTATATGGCTGTGTTGTGGTCTTTGGTCTGAGGACAGTTAAGGTGTAATTAACAGTGTTAAGATCTATATCTGAATGGACATACTGCAAAACTTTTGACTAGGTATAATGACCTTGATTCACACAACAGCAGTAACTGGAAATCTTTTAGATTCTGTCTTTCTTCTTCCAGTTGAGGTTTGATGTCAAATAGAGAATTCCAGCTCTTCTTTTATTCTATATTAAAACAGCAGATAGCATGTTGATTGTATTGTGGGCTGCTCTGTGTCCTTCAGTATTGGTGCAATTTGTGCTGAATGAAGCCAGCTAAATTGCTTCAGGTCCACTCTCCAATGGGTTGTTTGATATGTCTGTACTTGTAAACTGGGTAATTGGTATATGGAAATTAAAACATGAGTTCTTATATCTCAATTCTTAGCTGGTAGTAGCTCAGTATGCAGGTTAAACACATGCAGAGAGGATATCGGGACCTTGAAGAATATGCTTACGAAAGAGCTGGTAAGAAATAAACTTAGCGATTGCTTTTCTGCCGAGACCTTCTGGAGCAGTAGAAGTGGATGATGTGGATGGTCAGCTTTGTCTGCTTCCATAGGGCTTTCAGGTGAGTCAGCGCCATGAGCAACAATAATTGGAGGCTTGTGGCTTTCCATATTGGCGTGCATGTGTGACTTCAGTGACTCATTACCCATCACTAAGTAAAAGAGTTACAGTGGATATCTGATGCATCCAGTTTGCTGAGACTAGCCAGGTTCAGATACTTGAATTATCTTGCCACAGACTGGCTAACAAAAAGCAGCTGGTATTCATTTTCAGGGCCCCAAACTGGGGATGAAAAATCAAATGGCTTGGCAGCTCCAACTGTAAAAGAACTAGTTTTCCTTCAGCAGCCCATATTAACCTTGAGGAACATAAATCCCAGACAGATTATGGCATAAAATACAGTAGTGTAAATACTCCACTCAGCTCCTCATGTACCTAGTACTCTGTTGAAGGTTATGAGCCAAAAGGAAACTTCCTAGTATTAAGCTTCTACAGTGCACAGAGATTTTGAACCAAGTTCTAATACTTTCTGCAAAATAATAGCCTGTTTCCCTAAAAGAGGAGCAAATACCTTTGGGGTCAAATGGTAATCAAATTAAATAAAACTCTCTTGGAGTCTCAGGTCAGGGTACAGGCACATTGTAAATATATTTGGCTGCTTTGGTAGATGTGTTGCTTGTACTGTGGAATCCATGCCCCCTGCCTGTATTTCTAACTGGGTCAGCATAATTTAATATGGAGCTATGATAACAAAGCCAGAGGTGAAGTTGTTCTAACTTTGTAGTCTATGTGACTGAAAAACGTAATTGTTTTTCTTAGAAGGACAATTTGGAGCTTTGTGGGAGCTTTGGTAATTAGTTAAGTCTCAAAGCTGGGCGTGGGGAAGAACAAGTCTGCCTAGAACATCCACTGAGGGGAACAGCAGGGGAAATGGCTGATGCTTGTAACTATAGGAATAAACTTAGTAGGAAGGGTTAATTTTGACCAAACATTTGGTTAAGTTTGGCATGGATGTCAAATCTTTTTGCATGTCCAAAAGAAATACAGGGGATCACTGTGTACAGTGTCATTGGGTTTGGTTCTTCCAGTTGTGATTTAGGTGGTTGCATTCTGGCCATCGTGATGCTGTCCCAAAACTTTGATTTAGTAGTCCCAGAATTTTTCCTTCATGTATTGTGATTTGCTTGCATCGAGTAAGTTAGATGCACATTTTTCCTTCATGTATTGTGATTTGCTTGCAACTCATCGAGTAAGTTAGATGCACTTTGAAAGTGTGAACAGGTAGAGCAGCGGAATCACCTTCGATCAGTCTCCCTTTGTTTTTGATTGAAGGGGTACAAGAAGAAGTAGAACAATAACATCCGTCTAAGCCTCAACTTTGCACATACAAACAAATTATATTCCTATGCAAACATGGAATATTTAACTTCTATTTAACCAAAGATATGCCGTTAACAACCTTAATAATCTCAAGTATTGTGAACAAACAGGGACTTGGGTTTTATTTTTTTTTCTGCCCAAAACCAGCTCAGCTCTGAGGCTTCTGCATTTTCATGTGCATTGCAGTATTTCATGCTCGTTAAAAGGTGTCAGAGAAGCAATAAGGAAAAAAGGCCAGTAAAGCAATTTCTAGGGAAGAACAGTGTTTACTTCATCAATGCAAACACCTTTTCCTTTCCCTGTATTGCATCCACACCTACACTGTAAAGTATTTAAACTATACTCTAGGGTATGCTCATGTGCAAGAGGGGGGGTATTAGTTAAATCCAATCCAGCTGTTGGAACTGGGCCAGTGGTGGGGTTTTTTTTCTGTCAGTTAGGCAGGTGGAAGTAGCCTGGAATTGACTTGCAAATGCTAAGCCCTGTATGTTTAATCAACCTACTTTACTATCCCAGCTATGTATTCAGGGTAGCTCTTTCCTATAAGTTTGTGTCTTCTGTTTTCTGAGACCGGTTGCTGTAATGTTGAGAGGCAAGAACAGAAATAAAGAATTTAAATGACCAGTTATCTTTTAATGAAGTTTATAGATGCAGAAAAATGAGAGTCTGAATTTGTTCTTTCTTTTCCGCTTAGTTGCTTATGAAAGTTCGGCTATTAAATGCAGGTTTTACCAAAGTTCCTGAAAACTTAGGTTTTGTATCCAGAGAACAGCCAAAACTGACATTAGTGTATAGTGTTCATCTTGTCAAGGTGAGCTTGGCTTTCCCACTTCTGTGGGCTAGCTGCAGGCTGATGCATCCTGGTCGGCTAGGAGGAGAGCAGGGGTGGCTAGCTAAGTGCTGGTGGGGCAGCTGGCAGGCCAGCCGTGCTGGCAGCATTGATATGTTGGCTGGCATAAAAACATCTGCTTCTTGCCTCTCCATCTCTGATGTTTTCTGGGCTTGTTCCTGTTGCAATGAAAGCGGTGTAAATGTGCTGATTAAAAGATGACGCTCCTCAGGTATCCCACTTAATGAAGTGGCTAGTCTGGGTGAGCACCACACTGAGCTCCAGGTCTCGTCGTTACAGTGGTAGGTATATTTTTAGTCATTAGATGGTTATGCTTTCATCTTCCCTCTAACACAATTGGCATATCTTAAAATGGTTAAAATGCTTAAAATTCATGCCACTTACTGTTGTAGCATTTGATTATTTTTTTCTGTACAGAGAATCTATGTTATTAAACATCTTGTATATGAAACTTCGTTTTTAATTTCATTTAAGAAATCTTTATCCCAGCATAACAAAGGAAATGTAATGACTTGAGCTTCTCACTAGTTGTATCATTCATACATTTAAATAGTTTTGATTTTCTGATTTGTACTGTAACTGAGGATGAAGTATAATCAGATATCCAGAATTTCTTGTCTCTCAAAATGAGATACTTAAGGGACTTTAAAGTGCTTGTAATCGATTAAGATTGATTTTTGTGTATTTTTTTTTTAGATATGAAGTAGAAATTTCAAATTAACAGAAAATCTAAGACTAGTCCCAGTATCTCATTGTGAATGAGATCTGACTTGCATAAAATAGTACCAATGTTATAAATCATTCTTTCTTAAATAGGACTATTCTGACTGCTCTCTCTCAGATGTGGTTTTGTCCTTTTGAATTAGCCTGAATTTTCTTCTTGTAGTCTTGTATAACTCTGGTAGAGTTTTGTTTTGATTTGTTAGGATTTTTTCCCCCCAGAAAAAGCATGCTACATCATGTATTTGCTACAGAGAGTCTTGGAAAATGTGTGATTTTGTTCTGATGAACATTGGGCAGGTACAGCTGATTGGTTTCAGGATACTTTCTTTGAGTTTTTAATTTTATTTTAATTTTTTTGTTTGTTTGTTTACAGACGTTATATCAGTTGCCTTTCCAGGTAGCTTAATGTATTTTACAGTTAAATGTTTTCTTTGTTTAACGAAGGCCGAAGAAGCCAGAGAAGCTTGCTAGACTTAATTCTCTGCTTTACAATCTCAATGCTATTCAAAACTTCAAAGTAATCTTTTTTGTTTGTTTGCCAGGAGGGTGTGGATGGGCTGTCTTAAGACATCAAGTGGTAGTTTTATAGCAGTGATACTTGCTCTTTAAGTGAGCATCTTGTGCACCTTTGTAGAGGGTTTCACAAATGGTACTTGTGAAGTATGGGTGGTTGAGGCAGAGGGGTCCCAAACGTCTAATTGCTTAAAAATAGTTCTATGAATGTGCTGTCGGTAAGGGTTACTGTTACACTGATAATTCAGATTGCACAGGGTTATCTTTAGGCATTGCTTATCGATATCAGAAGTTTTATGTACAGTTCTGTCTTCTGTCATAAACCAAATACCAGCTGAAAAATGAGGAAGACGTTTCCCTTCTCCACAGGTGGCTCTGAAATTGAGCTTTGAGTTTCTTGTTGGCCTCTTGTTAGAGAGGGATACCAGAGCTGATTCGATGAGGAGGGCTGTATTCTGTGTCACTTCTGCGCATTCAGTGTGTCAAAGGCCTTTTGCAGGGACTGAGGCATTCTTTGGAGCTTTATTTTGAGCATTGACTTGAGGCTTGCTTTATTTTCAAGGTCTAGTGTCTCTTAAATATCTTGTCTTTTGTCAACTTAGCATTTTTGTGTTCTGCATCAGCCCAAAACAAGGTTCCCTTACAACTCTTAAAACAACAGCCCTAATGTATAGTGGTTTTCTTTATTGGCATGTAAAATTAATTTCAGTTTTGATACTTTGATGGAAGTAGGGATTTTTCTTTCAAGTGGAAGGTGTTAAGGAGAGATTCTTGGCACGTAACACTTGGTATCTGGCTTTGGAAGGGTGTTCAGAAATTCAGGGTAGAAGTCAGAATGCAGATTTATCTAACAGCATCTAGTAGATTTTTTTTGGGGGGGGGTGTTCTTTCCTGGTTTATTTTATAAAATAGCAAAATGCTAGGGAAATTGGAATGAGAAATACTGCTGAACATCTACTTTTGGCTCGTTACAAGACTTAAGGGTACTTGGTGCATTACTGTGATTATGTCAGCCTGTCAAACACACTGGTAAGTAATTGTTCTTTGCAGATGGTGAACTGGGGAGAAGAAATCTCTTGTTGCAAAAGCCTTATGAACTTGATTCTGACTTGAGTGGTGTAACAATTGAGATTTAATGTTGTAGCACAACTTGGTAAGTGTTTTATGTTCTAGTTTCTTAATGGTGTATGCAGACTGGTTACTGTCCACAACTTTTATTTTCTGCACCTTGCGTATGGTGCATTAATATGTCTGTTTCGGAGCAGCCTCACAGTTCAGATTCTGCAGGAATAAACTATCATTGTTTTTTGTGATTTGTGGGGGTTTGCCTGTGGGAAGTTTTCCCTTTCTGAGATTTGGAGTCTGAGGTTTTTTTTATTCAGTGGAATGGTGCAGGTTTGTCCTGGGGGAAGTTTTGAGATGTAGTGTTTCAGTGTGACGTGAAGCTGAGAAGTGACCACAGTCAGGTGCTGTGGATGTCAAACACTGCATTAGATCCATTGGTAACATCTCGCTAGGCTTCAGCTTGTGTTGCTTATATGGACTTTAGCAGATGGTTTTCCTCCCAGCCTGAAAGCTGGTAATGAATCCATGGGCTTAAGCTGCAGAATAATTTTGTCTCTTCTGTCTGTTTTAGCTGACCTGTGTTAGCTGGGGAAAATGTTTGACCTTTCTACTGCTGTATAAATCTCTTGTAAATGTCTATCACTTCCCTCCATGCTGGGGCTTGCAGGTAGTGTAAAAGAGTGTTATTCTGCTTACAGTGGTATTGCTTCCTTAAAGGGAGCCTTGCACTGGTACTTAAGACTGGTTTTTTTATATGCTGTTGTATTATAGTATGTTTACTGCTTCTGAGGCTGTAGGAAGGTGCTGATAACCTGCTTAATTTCTAAAATGTTTCAGCTGAAACACAAGCACTAAATACCTACCTTTTAAGAAATGCCAAATCAGGACAAAAAATAGCTGGATCACTTAACTCTGTTTTTTGGGGAATAAAATTTGGGCTTTAACCCCTCCTCTCGCCTCCCTTGACAGATAAGATTAGAAATTATGTGTATTGGTCTGCAAGTTTTTTTAAAACTTTCCAAAGTCCAGCAGGAGAGTCCAGTATATAGCATGGTGCTATATGTGTACCTGCATTTCCAGTCATCAAACGAGGCTGAAACATGTTTTTGGTCTTAAGAGCATGGTCTCTCAAGGCAAGGATAGCCAAATCTCAGACATTCAGAGGTCTATTGTAGAGCAGTCCATCACTAGCGACTAGTCCATCAGCTCCTGTTGTAAAGAGGAGAAAATCAAGATGGGGAACATATCCCAGTTAAGTATGTAAAGAGGAGAAAATCAAGATGGGGAACAAATCCCAATTAAGTAGCAGGCATAAACCTAAGAAATAAGGCTATTTGCAAGTGCATACATGTGTTTTTCATGCACAGTATGCAGTGGTCATCTCATATCTCGGGGCCATGAAGTGGAACACTAGTATCATCAAGTTAAAAATAATGCCAGCAGATCATGCTCATGATCCAACCATGACAACAGTTTAACTGCCAGCATTGACCATAGGCACTTTGAGAACTTCATTCCTCTATATTTGTAGGAAGACTGTAGACCTAACACTGTACTACTGATTCTTGGATGATCCTAGTGATGCTGACATGCTGAATTTTTAAAGATGTTGTACCAGCAGGAAACTTTGTGAGATTTGGACCCCTTAGTTCAGTGGGGCCCAGATAAAACTCATTAGTTCTGTGATGTTGAGGCTCAGTGATTATCTCCAGTTATCAAACTACTTGCTCTGTGAATGGAGAAGCAGCTCTGGACTTAGGGGTGAGTACTGTCTTTTCTGCCTTTTAAAGGGGGAAGGAAAAAAAAGATGATGTACCAGAGCTGCTTTGAAAGAGAAACTACCTATAAGAAGTTTAAAGGGAAATACAAGAGAACAGCTAAAAGGGTAAAACCCAGGTAGCATGGAGATTGCCTTAAGAAGTGAATTAAAGCTCAGAAAATGTATGCTTCTAGTCAGCAAAAACATCCACGTAGTTGATAAACTTTTTTTAAATAATCTTTAGAAAGAGTGGTAGCTTTCTCAGTAAGGAAAAGATGAGAGATTCTTGCACAATAAATGTAAAACCATGATGGAGTAGTCAAATATTTTGAAGGATCAGTTTGATAAAAGCAAAAAAAACTAGTAAAAAAATATTGAGACAAAATTTCAATAGGGTAGGATCTGTGGGGCTCAAATAATGGAAGTATGAAACAAAGATAAAACCCTAATTGAAAAGCTGAGTGAATTATTTGCCTTTAGAAAGCAGCTTAGAGTCTTCCCAGTAGAGCCTTTATCGATGGATGACTCTGAGTAACTGTCTCCAGTCAAAGCATTGTTAGAGGAGGTTTTAGAGTAAATGGATGAAATGAATAGTAATGCCTTGCCTGGGACTGCACTGTATTTGTGGGTTTTTTTCTAAGCCAAAAATATTAAGCTGCTGAACTGTTGAACACATCATAGAGTCTTTCGTAAATCTGCCTTGCTTCCAGAAGAATAGTGGGTGGCAAATGTTGTCGCTGCCCCCTAAAGAGCTTCAGATTTGATCTGAGTTTTCTGCTCAATAGGAAATATACTAAAACCATGATGGAGTAGTCAAATATTTTGAAGGATCAGTTTGATAAAAGCAAAAAAAACTAGTAAAAAAATATTGAGACAAAATTTCAATAGGGTAGGATCTGTGGGGCTCAAATAATGGAAGTATGAAACAAAGATAAAACCCTAATTGAAAAGCTGAGTGAATTATTTGCCTTTAGAAAGCAGCTTAGAGTCTTCCCAGTAGAGCCTTTATCGATGGATGACTCTGAGTAACTGTTTTCAGTCAAAGCATTGTTAGAGGAGGTTTTAGAGTAAATGGATGAAATGAATAGTAATGCCTTGCCTGGGACTGCACTGTATTTGTGGGTTTTTTTCTAAGCCAAAAATATTAAGCTGCTGAACTGTTGAACACATCATAGAGTCTTTTGTAAATCTGCCTTGCTTCCAGAAGAATGGTGGGTGGCGAATGTTGTCACTGCCCCCTAAAGAGCCTCAGATTTGATCTGACTTTTCTGCTCAATAGGAAATATACTAGAATGTTATCACGTGGATAAATGAAAAAAAAAGTAGGAGTCAATTGTAATTAGGGAGCAAATTTTAAAGTAAATTGTGCCTTGCATCCATTAAATTTCAAATCTGGCACATGCAATACTGGATTTTGGGGAGAAAATGCTAATGGACAATCAGGTTAACTGATTTGTCTTGTGATGGAGTCCCCCTTCCAGAAGAATAGTGGGTGGCAAATGTTGTCGCTGCCCCCTAAAGAGCTTCAGATTTGATCTGAGTTTTCTGCTCAATAGGAAATATACTAGAATGTTATCACGTGGATAAATGAAAAAGAAGTAGGAGTCAATTGTAATTAGGGAGCAAATTTTAAAGTAAATTGTGCCTTGCATCCATTAAATTTCAAATCTGGCACATGGAATACTGGATTTTTGGGAGAAAATGCTAATGGACAATCAGGTTAACTGATTTGTCTTGTGATGGGGTCCCCCTTAAAATTTAAGATAAGTAGGAATAAAAGATTAGATTTTAAGGGGAAGTGTGATGTTACTAGTGGAAAATCTGTAAAGGACTTTGGTGTCTAGCACATTTGGAAGGATCAAGAAAAGGAGGTTTTATAGCAGAAATCCAGCCAGAAAGACAGCCTTGTCTAACTACACTTTTCCGTTGAAATGCAGTTATAGTGGGGGAGAAGGACTGAAAAAAAACTTTAGGCTATTTAATGCCCATACATTTGATGCAGTTTTTAAGATAATTCAAATATAAAATTCTAATGTAATGAAAAACTTGAATGACTGGTCTAGCCAGTTACATGCGATGACTTTTCAGGTTCTTCGTTCGTCCATTCCCAACCTATCCAAGGTTCTCCCATTCCCCAGCAATCCAGTCCTGTCATACTGAGCTGCTGCAGCAGGCACAGCTGGGCACAAGAATCAAATGGCTTAGCAAAGTAATGAGTGAATCAAATGTACCTCTGGTAGATCATAGAATCATATAATGGTAAGAGTTGGAAGGGACCTTAAAGATCATCGAGTTCCAACCCCCCTGCCATGGGCAGGGACACCTCCCACCAGAGCAGGTTGCTCAAAGCCCCATCCAGCCTGGTCATGAACACCTCCAGGGATGGGGCATCCACGACTTCTCTGCATAACCTCTTCCAGTGTCTGACCACCCTCACAGTAAGGAATTTCTTTCTAATATCTAATATAAATCTCCTCGCTTTCAGTTTAAAACCGTTACCCCTCATCCTATCACTACACTCCCTGACAAAGAGTCCCTCTAGGTCACTACACTCCCTGACAAAGAGTCCTTCTGCTGCTCTCCTGCAGGCCCCCTTCAGGTACTGGAAGGCTGTTATAAGGTCTCCCTGGAGCCTTCTCTTCTCCAGGCTGAACAACCCCCACTCTCTCAGCCTGTCTTCACAGGAGAGGTACTCCATTCCTCTGATCAATTTTGTGGCCCTTCTCTGGACCTGTTCCAACAGGTCCATGTCCTTCCTGCATTGAGGACTCCAAAGCTGGACACAGTACCTCCAGGTGGGGTCTCACCAGAGCAGAGGGGTAGAATCGCCACACTTCTTTTGATGCAGCACGGGATGCGTTTGGCTTTCTGTAATGAGGATTTGCTTTGTTTAAAGTAGTATAGTTCATGCTTGTGAATGTAAAAGGAGAATTGTGTCTGTGTTTACTTGAGTGAGTTGGTTAATCAAGCCACGAACAGGAAGACAAGCCTTTCTTACTCTCAGGTCAACCTAAAATAATTAAATGAACACTGCTATACAAACTGTTTGAGAAGGGTGAAGCTAAGATAAGGTTCTAAGCACCGTAACTATATCCTGTATATGTTCATGGTGTGAAGTCTGCTCATTTCATTTACCTGTGTTTGAGCTTTAGCACGTTTGGTATTTCCTCTGATGGATGATGGGGAGTACTGGTGTTTTCTCCATACTGCTGTTTTCACTGTTACTTTTGAGCTTAGAGAAGTTATTTGTCCTAACTCAAAAGGAACGGGATAGTAGCATTGAAGGTCAATAGCAAGGATAGGACATAGAAAGTATTTTAAAAGGCTAATTTTAGTTAGTGTGGGTGATCTTTCTAGGCTGCCAGCAGTCATCTAGTCCCGATTTTCTCTGAATTGCATTCTGTGATGGTACATGCCTTTTCCACTGATTGTAAAATGAACCTAGGGAGATTGTCTTCACTGGGCTAAAATTGTTCTTCCTCAATCTTGTGATCTCTTTTAGCTAAGAGGCATAGCAGCATTGTGGGGAATGCGTCCTGAGTGCCCAGTGTCTTAAAGGAGCTGAGATGTTTATGCGCCGGTTTTCCTTTACAGTGTTTAGGCTGTAGATCCTAAGTAGACCCAGTGCCACTGTACTTCTTTGTTTCCTTTTGCCACAAGCCGAATCTGTCTTGATTGCATTGAGCCCAGTCATCTTCTGTCACTCGTGGTTGATCTTTGGCCAGATAACTGGCATGGATTAGGTGTTTAGGTTGTGAATGTAATCGTATGTGAATGTCAGGCTGTCTCACCTGTATTTACTGTTTCTTTTGGTGTGCATGTATAAATGCTTAGAGAGTCATTACAGGGAAACTATGAAGAAATCAATGTTTTCTGCCTTTGGGATACTTATTGTGGCTTATAACAAAGCTTTCTGTAAGGTGTGTAATCTTGGAAAAAAAAAATAACTAAAAAAACCCACTCAAAAACCCACTCAGCCTTTCTTAGCAAGGTGCACGAGTCATAAATTGCGCACGCTGTTTTCCTTATCTTTTTTATGAATAGCTACACTTTTGACCTAGAAACAGCTGATTCCAAAACAAAACACTTCTTTCTTTACATAAAAATCTTTCTTATTCTTTATTTACAGACTATGAGAAGACACAGAAATGAAGTTACAATTGAATTGCGGAAGGTGAGTCTGCTTTTGTTTGTCAACTGTGGTACTTCGCTAATAATACTTCGGTGTCTTTGCTAAATATTTTACCATAAGCTTTGCTTTATGACCCCAAACTTATATAAAAGCGTTGTAAGTTTGTAGATAACTAACTGTGGATTCTAATGGTAGTTTTACTCTCCAAATCCTTTAGCTCAGTACAGCAGAATCCTACTGCTTTACTCCAGTGTATCACTTGGAAATAATCCATATTCAGATGCTGTACCAGTTCTCATATTATTACAGTGAAGCTGTCAGCTGTTTGAATGTTTTAAAGCCTCCAAATGGGAAAAGGGAGAGTTTTAGCATTTAGAAAGCGTGCATGTTCTTTTATTTTGTTTTCTGGAAATTAATACTTCTGTGCTGTAGAGGGGAGTTAATTTTAGGGTCTGATTTTGGTTATATTGGGTAAATACCAATACAGCTGTGAAGATCATGACCATGAGGGGTGATCTAGTTCAGTGCTTTGCCTAAACACAGGATTTGTTAAACCCTTGTCATTCATAACATTTCTAACAACCTTTTGAAGCACCTTAAAGGTTTGCTGCCAGAGGACATTTCCACAAGCTAAACTACTCTTGGGCTATGTGTGTAAAGAGAAGGGGTAAACTTTTATCTGCCTTTGAATACCTTCAGTGTATTTGAAGACTGATGCTGGCCCCTTTAGTTTTATCCTGTTGAGACAAGATCAGTTCTTCATCCTTTCCTTGAACATTTTCCTAGATTTTGACTTGTTGCTGCTCCTCAGATCCAAATTGCCTGTGTCTTTCTGGAAATGTGGAAGGATGCAGGCCACAGCTGAGGTTTTAATGGGACAGTGAAAAAACAATTCTTAACAAGTATTCCTAATCATGTTGAGTATGTTGTTGACTTGCAATTGATTTGTTATCCGTTATACCCGGACACTTTCTATAGTACTGCAAGTCAAGGGTAGTTGTTTATGTTCTCTATTTGCATAGTTAAATAAATGTAGAAGTTTTAAATAGGATTGCTTCTTGTCTTTTGAATTGCATCTGCTTTTTCCAGACTTCCTTAACTTGAATTACCATTCTGTTCCCAAGTATGCTTCGGGGCCTCCCTACCTTGGTATCACCCACGTTTTCTAATATTTTCATTAATGACTTGGTTGAAGTCTGTGCTTCCAATATTCTAGATGCAGACCAATCCCCTTTGGGACTCCCATTTGATGCGTATCTCCAGTTTGCCAGTTGAATCATTTACAGCCTGAGTGAGGCTTGCTTAGAAGTGCACACCCACCCAGTTTCACCTAAATTTTCGGGTTTTTTTCCATTGGTTGCAAACCAAGAGAAGACAAAAGCCTTGCTAGAATTAAGGTGAAGTGTTTGTAGATAGAAATGAGCTTTACTTGTTTTGAGAAATTTTGTCTGCACTTATAAACTGATTGTGTAGGACCTAACAAAAATCTTGTGCTAATATTTTCTTGATCTTTCTGCTCTTCTTAAAAAAAGAGACTTTTCCTTTTCTTTTTTTCAGGTCTTGTAGATAAAATTTTGTATCTCATTACAATATCAAGAATAAATATTTGTAAGATTCATCCTGAGACTAAGAATTAGTTGAAGACACCTAATTGGACCCAGATGACTAGAAAAAAAACCCAATTTTAATACTTACATGAGCATGATGTGTCATCTAAAAATTGTTTAATGCTCTCATATTTTCCTAATCAAAGAAACTAGCTGAAAATGTCTGAATGTGTAGCCAGCTTAAGCTGGCTATGGGCCTCATCAGTACTGGCAGGTGACCAAGGTGTGGAGAAAGCTACTTTTACATACAATGGCAGGTATCAGATGAAAAATGAAATTGGCTAATTTTTGCTTAAAATGAGATTTTGTTAATTAATTTTGATACCTGAATTATCAGCAGTTGAAGTTTATGCTGTCAGAGGCCCTCTCTGATCAGAACTGAGTGTAAAACTCACCGATGAACTGTGAAATTCACTCTGGGAAGAGTAATTTGTAGCAGTTGGGCAGCCTATGCCTGCCAGCAAAGCGGTGCTGGAAAAGATGGCTTAGCTAATGCAGCATGTCCTCATGCATCTGGATAAATAGAGACTGCATGCAAGTGTTTCAGTGCAGTCTTTGGAGAAACCTTTGCAGTGCAAAGTGAGAATTTTAATTTAATTCTCATAATTGGTTTTTGTAACAGGTCACAATTTCAAAGCCATTTTATTAGAGAAGCACGGTGGGGAGCAAGTTACGTGCTTAAGACAAGGGAGGAGTGTGTGTGGAAGGGATCTTGTGTGTGCCAGTAATATGTGAGTGAAAATGAGGAAGAGGAAGCTTATGAGCTGCTAGTGACTTCTCACTGAAAACTGCACATGCACAGATCAGTTACACACTTAGAGAAGCCTTAGCGCTGGATGTAGGTCAGGCTGTAAATCAAGAGTGAACAGCAGCTGCAGAACTCTTAAACGCAGGAAGTTATGTTCTGCTGGAGTGTTTGCTGAACATCTTCCCCTGCAGAGAGACCAGAAGAAATCTACTTTAATAAGAGATTCTGCATGTGTCTGAGTTGTCGGTTTGCAGCAACTGAGCTGGTGCTTGTGGGAACTGGTTTGCTGTGGGAACTCTGTGGTAGGTGTGAGGCCATTACTTCTGGCACAGAATTAGGACTGAAATGTAAAGGGATGTATTTTATTAAGCTCCAACAGTGGGAAGGATAAGCAGTTAAGATCATTGCTTCATTGCTTCAGTCTTCAGCTTTATGGCTAACACTGGTGTGAGTATGCCAAATTCAGGAAATGTTTGTGTTGATACGACCTTTGTAATCCACCAGTGCCTCTTCAAAATAAAGGGGTATCTTCCTTTTACCCCAGCTATACTCACACTGAGTGTGCACCTGGTTTCTGAAGAAAACAGGCAAATTGAGCATATTCTTGATCCGTACAGTTAAAGCACTACATAGTCATGGGTTTGTCTTTTGAATCAACTTTTGTATAAATATTAAATGAATGGATCTGATGAAGTCGCTTACATCTCTTGTCTTGTAAGATGGAATAAATAAAAAAAATCACGGCTTTGAACGGTAGTAAACAATTTCTGCATGCATTCGTGTGAGGTGTTTATTCTTTTGAGATTACAGATATCAAGGTGCATTTGCAACACCTTCTACGTTTCAAGAAGATATTATCTCTTCACTATCTTCACACCACAGCTCTTATTCAGGAGCAAACTTCACTTCCCCCCCCTTTTTTATTTTTGTTTTTCTTTTCCCAGTCACCTAAGATGTGATTAGGAATTGAGCTAACAAAGCTATCTCTGACATAAAAGGGTAGCAGTCATCTGGCAGAACCCTGGCGGAGGCATGGCTTTTGGCACAGAGAGCCAGTCAGATGACACTCCTGATGGTCAGGTGCCCTTTTCTGATTCCGTATTGGCCTTGCTGAACATGTGTTTTATGCATTTTGGGGATGGACCTACTATACTTCTGGAAAGATGGTCTTTGTCTCAGGCCCACTGCTGAACTAACAGCATAGCCAAAGAGGTTAAAACATAGCCATATCTCTTTCCAGACAGACAAGATAACGATGTGAGTTTTGGTGATGGAGACTGTCTCAGGATTTAGAATTTAAACTTCTCAGTATAGTGTCTCGGTGAAGTCTGATTTAGAATGTTTGTCGCTTAATTTCAGCATCACAGAAACCCAAAGGCAGCTCTGTTAGCAACAGAGAGCCTGGAATTAATTGGCTAACCTAGCTGATTAGTCTCATTCTAAAGGGGAGTAGGTTGGGTGACTAATGGTTAGGATTCAGTTTTAAGGTTCCATACCTAAATGAAGTCTGTAACTCCATTGCTGCCAGAGGGCCTTTTGTTCTAGGTGCTTCACTTAGGCTGCTTGTGTGCTTGAGGTAGTCCTTAGCTGGGTCAATGCTATGGTCCTTGAGTTAGGTGCCACCCTTCAAAGGAAGCCTTAATACTCCTAACCTCAGCAGAAACAGAGGATCCTGGACTTCTTTAAGGCCTGCTAACTGGAATCCTAAGAACTTCCAGGTTCTCAAACACGGTTTATTTTTTACTTTCTTGGCAAACTCGGCTGCCTCTGAGAGCTCGTAGACATGAGCTCATGAAAGCTCTAATTGCCAATTAAGTTTGACGCAAGGCAAAGCAATTATTTGCTAAACAAGTGGTGAATTATGGAGCCATGAGCATATGTGGTTTTTACCCACTTCTTGGGCATAATGTACTTGTTCCTGTTCTGATCTTTCTTATGTAAGATTACTTATGTCTACAGTAGTTACGAAGCTGATGAGGGCTGTAGAGCACAAGTCTTCTGAGGAGGAACTGAGGGAACTGGGGTTGTTTAGCCTGGAGAAAAGGAGGCTGAGGGGGAGACTTTATTGCTGTCTACAACTGCTTGAAAGGAGGCTGTAACAAGGTGGAGGTTGATTTCTTCTCCCAATGAACAAGTGATAGGACAAGAAGAAATGGCCTCATGTTGCACAGAGGAGGTTTAGATTGGATATTAGGACAAAGTTCTTCACAGAAAGGGTTATCAAACATTGGAACAGGCTGCCCAGGGAAGTGGTGGAATCATCATCCCTGGAGGTATTTAAAAGACAGGTAGATATCATGCTCAGCAACACAGTTTAGTGATGGGTTTGGCAGTGTTAGGTTAATGGTTGGACTCAGTCTTAAAGATCCCTTTCAACCTGACGATTCTATGAAATAAAGTAGGAGCCTGTCTCCATCTTGCTGGGAGAGCTAGGGTGGGGAAAATCTTTTTCTGATTCTCAGGAACTTTGAGAATACAAAAGGGAAAAAATAATCCACATTTTCAGGTTCGGGATAGTAAAACTTGGTTCAGTTATACATCTTTTCCAGTTCAATGGGAATACATAGCTTTCATTCACCATAAAGTACAAATTTTTTTTTAGGCATAAGTCTACCAGCTTCAAAGAAACATCTGCAATCACAGGGAGGCTGAAGAACTATTAGCATGCTCTTCTAGAAAGCCTTCTCTGCCCAGTGTTTGTAGCACAAATTCTTGGGTGAGACCTTGCATCTACCCTGCCTTGATTGATTCTTCAAAGAAAAGACGCTGGGGGGAAGATTATATTCTCAATGTATTCTTTTGGAGACTAAATTGAAAAGGGCTATGAAAAAGGTTCCTTGGAGCCTTGCTTGAGTCCCTTTTAGTAAGGGCATGCTTTTTGCCTAACTTAACAGGCCTCAATCTTTGCAGTCTGTGCTTGGGAATTTTGGGCCACACACTGGTGCACACACATGCATCTACTTATTTTTCATCAACCTGCTCATCTTCTGAGAAGGATGTGCACCAGCCAAACAGGAACATTGTGGCTGCTGTCTCTTCTCACAAAGGGAAGTCAGCAGAACTCAAATGTTGAAAAGTCACCTTTGTCTTCTAACTGTCTATCTGTAGCTGTGCTCTTTATCTGAAGAACAGTCTTGGAATCTGTTTGATCACCTTTGGATGCAAGGGACCTAGTTCACTGAGCACGTAGGATATAATTTTGACATCCGTTGATTACAGGATCATCAGATTGACTTGTTCAGCCTTTATACAGGTTTACAGTTTGGGTTGGTTTTTTTTAAAATCTCTGTAGGCATTAATGAGTTCTAAGACAGTGAGTAGAGCCAACTAATGGTCCTTTTCCAGACATTAAAGAAATTGTATCTTTCCCCAGGTTCATTTCCAAGAGCTGTTACTAGAAATTAACTCAGGCTAGATAGCCCACCTAAGAAAATTTTTATTGAGAGGATATTCAGTAGACATTTTCAGAGCATCACTTTACCACAATGAGGCTGGGGTGGTAGGCATTTTTTTTTTCTTATGATGGACTGTGACAGGTGCTCTCACCCCCCAAAAAACAAAAATGGAGAGCGTGTGTAAGTGAAACCTAGAAGTTCAGCTCAGTCTGTCACAACAATGGTAGCTTTAAAGCAATGTCAAGACAACCTGAATCTACCTCCATCACTGGCCTGATACTTTAGTCTTTCTAGGATATAAGAGCAGAGGAAAGAGCTCTTCTTGTCATCTGCAAGCATAGCTAATGCTGGCTGGCACTCCAGTTCCTAATGTTGAGGTGTTCTTGAAGTTCTGTTCTTTGTCCACAGGAGACTTAAACACCTTAACTTTTGTGCCAAAAAAGCTCCTTCCTACTAGCCACTGAGTTCCTAAAACTTTCTCTGACCTGAAGAAGCGTTTTATAATGGTGTTTGTTACCTGGGGGCAAAGATGTTCTTGTTTATTAATTTTCTCTTTTGATCTTGAAGCTTTTCAATGAAGTTGAGACACTTCTTGGAGTTTTGCCATATGTTAAATGCTGAAAAGTTGTATAAAATTACATTTAACACCTTTCACAGATCCATTAGAGTATCCTATTGGCTGTGTCCTATAGTACGAAGTGGAATGCAGCACATAGTTTAATGGGCATCCTCTTTGCCCACAAGGAGTTGTCTTCTGCTGATCATGTTGTCTTTGAAACATGTTTGCTTTGATGGGGATATTTTTTTTGAATCCTGGGATCTGCAGGATTTGCGTATTTACTGTTCATGCAGCCTGATCTTCCCACTGTCGGTGAAGCAAACTATGAGTCTTTGTCATCAAAAACTCTTAACCAGTCCATCATGCTAAGCAAGAAAGTGCACTCCTGGCATCATTACTATTGGTTCTAACCATTTGGCATTTTTACCCTGGCATGTATGTCTGCATGCCTTTTGTTCAAACAGAAACCTGTTGAAGGGGCATCTCTACCAGTATGTTGACAAGCTTATAACCAGCAGTCAGCTGCTGTTCATAAACTTTGAAATGTTATTGTGTATAGCACCTGTGGTTCAGGCAGTGGTTGAGAATCTTCCCTTCTGAAGGAGAGCTGCTTAGTTTTGTTGGTGACCCTTCATCAGGGATTACAGTCTGGCAACAAAGATGATTAAGGGATTGGAGCACCTCCCTTACGAGGAAAGGCTCAAGGAGCTGGGGCTCTTTAGCCTGGACGAGCGAAGACTGAGGGGAGACCTTATTTATGTTTGTAAGTATCTAAAGGGTGGGTTGAAGGATGTTGGAGCCAGACTCTTTTCAGTGGTTTCCAGCGATAGGACAAGGGGCAATGGGCTCAAGCTGGAACATAGAAAGTTCCATTCAAATATGAGAAAAAACTTTTTTACGGTGAGGGTAACGGAGCCCTGGAACAGGCTGCCCAGGGGGGTCGTGGAGTCCCCTTCTCTGGAGATCTTCAAGACCCACCTGGATGCAGTCCTGAGTAATGTGCTGTAGGCATTCCTGCTTTAGCAGGGGAGTTGGACTCATGATCTCTAGAGGTCCCTTCCAACTCTGACAATTCCGTGATTCCGTGATGCCTCACCCTTTGAAAGTGCTCTCTTGCCAGTCTTTGAACAGGACAGCTATATCCAGGTATGCTTGTTTGTCTTCATTGTCACCACAGAAGCCTGCAGAAGAGGCTGCTGCTATGATTTAGGTAAGAAGTTTTGAGTTTGTTACAGTGTGACAAATTGCAAGCATTTTAAGGTCATGCCAAGCTGCAAATCACGTTCTTTTGCCTTATGCAGGGGAATCTGTCAAATTACTGTATACAGTGGCTTAGCTGTCCAGGAATTGGATGCTTTTGCAAATGGACAGAGCTGTTTCAAATAGCCTTAGAGCTGCTTTTTAGAACTAGAAAGTTCCTTGGACACTTTGACTTTATAAAAAATGCTAATAAGAATTGCTTTTCCCTAATAAGAAATTTGTAGTGCTTCCCAACAAGTACTGGCCTGTCTGCTTCAGGCTGCTGTGGAAGCTCTGTGTATGTTCTTGACAGTTGTTTTTCAGCCCAACCATCTGCAAACAGTGAGTAGCTGCAGGAACATTCTTGCTCACTCTTACTTTCCCTGGCTGAGGTCATTTTTTCTGGAGCCCATTGCACCATATGACTGACAGCCTGAAGATGTTGCCTGCATTCACAGAAATTCCAGCATCAACTTGTGGTCAATTATGTCCTATGAAATTCAGTTCTGTCTCTTAAGGAGTGTAGAATATTTTGGCATTAGAATATACATGCTTACTCATACTTATTTTGGTTAACATTAACATTAGGAAGCATTCTCTTAGGCGTACTCATGTTGCCAAAGGAATTGGATAGTTGTGAATGCAGGTATAAAAGGCTCTCTAAGGAACTATTAACTTGCTTGATGGAATGGGAGATAAGTGGGCTCTTGGTTAGCTCAGTTATGGTGTGTCTTATGGTCATCCTTACTATGCTAAGATTTCTAATTAGTCTGATGCAGTTTTCCTCTTGTCAACGCACCATAGTGGAATTTAATCCTAGATTATGTATGTTTGATGGACCAGAGTTTGAAATGTCATTCCTTTGTTACCATCTTCACCATCGGTGGCCTCCTAGTGGGATGCCTTTATTCCTGATAGCCACAGAACAGTTATTTGGAGCTCCGTTTTATTTCACCTCTCGGCCTACTGTTGCCATTAGGAGAACAGTCCTTCAGTGTGTGTTCGTCTAGGGGTTCATTGGACTCTTCTCCAGGTAAATGGAGCTTTTTGTGAGTAGTACTATGTACTATTCATACTATGTACTTAAAAAGAAATGTGTTCACTACCCATTTTGTGGCCACAAGCAGAGAGAATTTGTGCTTGCCCCTCTAAATACTATTCAACCAAATTATTTCAGCTAACGGTACTTAGATGTGTATAGAAGCACACACATTGTGAATAAACATGAAGAGTGTATCAAATAATGATTGCAGGCGCGTAGTCTTTCTGAAGTTCTTCAGGTAAAGTGGAATGGAATAATCGAGTGTTTTGTCCACTGGCGTGCTCTACACTTACTGCCTGATGTTTGTGGAAGGTGATTTTTCAGCCGTTTGGTTGCTGAAGGCCATGCAGGTCTTTCCTGCCATTCTGTGAGGATGCTGTTCAATCACCCACAGTGGGACTCTTGCTTTGTTCCAGCTGTATTCTCTATATTCCAGCTGCTGCCATCCTGGTATTTCAGGATGTTTGAGAGAGGATCTCAAGATAATTTTCATTCTTGCTTTCTGGAGTAACTGGGCACCATAGCCCTCTAGCAGAAGCACAACTCTGACAAACACTGATCCCTCAGAATAATGTACTTATATATGTTGAAAAGACACACGTCTCTACAGAGGGATATGCATTCATATTCAGTACCACAGTTGTTGAAGTGTGACTTTGTTTTTTGCATCTAAAACCTTCTAGATCTTTCAAGCTAGAAAATACATGATGTGGTTTCAACTGTTTGTGGTTAATGTCTTTTTGGGAGGGAAAGTATTGAGGGTGGAAGTAACATGCATGGTAGATGCAGCCCCCATGTCTGTGATTATTGAATATTCTTATCCATTTTAATAGTGTGATCTTTGTACTGAATGGATGCCACCTATTTAATGTCAACACAACCGAGAGGGCTTTGACTTTATTTTAAGTTTCCACTTAAAATAGCAGTGAAGTGATATGACTTTACATGGCTCTTGCATACCCTTTGCATTTTGAGGGATTTTGGTTGAAGCTCTCTGAGGTGCATCCATTCTGTGCCAATGCAGATGCTTTTGTGGGAAGCAACATGGAGTGGCAGTGTACCAGTTCCTATCTCCAAATATGGAGGCGGTTCCTTAAGGTCAGAAGATTCAGTAACCTACTAACGTGGTGGTGTGAAATACCGAAATGGGAGAATATGCTGTTAGAGCTCTTAAAAAGCTTTATCTTTTTTTTACTGTCAGAAGATACCTGAAAATAACAAATGAGATAATGTGACATTTCCTGACTAGAATTTTCTTTTCAGAAAGTTCAATAAAAATAGTTCATTTGCAAAATCCGTGACTATTCTAGGTATTTCATCATGTTTTGAATCAAAGGATTTTCAAGAGGCATCTAAAAGGCTTTTTTTACAGAAATTTAAAATAAAGGATCACTTCTTTGTATTGTAAGGTGTTGCAAAACACACAGTTGAGCACCACTGGTACCAAATTATTTGGTTGAGAAATAAGTAGATATCATGAGGTGACTAAGTGTGGATAACAGTTCTTACATCAAATGTATTTTAGAAAGACCCTGCAAAGCTCTTCCCCTGAATTTTCTGAGCATGACATGTAGAAAATCCAGGCAAATATTTTAGAAGGAACAGAATTGGAAAACCCTGACTTGTACCACAGTAGTTTGCTGATAGTGACAAAGAAACTCAGCCCTTCCCAGTAAATGATTTAATATGAAACATTTAACTTGCTCCAGCAGACAGTGGTGTTGGTTCTGCAGTAAGACCCCAGTTCCTTCAGGCTCCACCTTTTCTGAAGACAGGGAATTTCTGCTGGACTGGTGTCTGCCACCCTCATAACTACATACGTGTCCCTGTACATTCACGCATGTGTAGACTCGCTCACCACCATGATTTGTGATGATACCTCTGGGTAGGAAGAGGACAGTTGACTGAAGACATCAGGACCGTCTCCAGCTTCAATCCCTTTTCCTAGTATTGATTTATTTTGGCACAACACCACAGCTGATCCTGTGGGAACCCTTCATCCGAGGCAGGAAGGAGCTGCTCCTTTCGCAGGTGGATATCTATAGTAGGAGTGCACTGGGGAGAAAAACTGACATGGTGATGGAGAAGGCTTCTGGAAATGGGGTCCCGCCCCTGCGGTTGCCAAAGTATAGGCTATGGTTTAGACCAGCAATAGGAAAAGGAACTGTACTTGAGCAAAGCCAGATTGACTGGGGTTGAATTATGTTTGCTATGTTGAATGATGTTTGCCCTGCTTTAAATGGCAGGGCCAAGTACTTGGTGTGGAAAAATAAGAAAAATACATGATAGGTCTTTATGGTGAATCCATCCATCACTGTGTACCTGCCTGGCGCAGTTTGTCTGCATAACAATATTTTCTCAGCATTTAACTGCCTGCTCGTTTCCATCTTCCTTCTCTCTAAAAACACCTGACAACAAAATGTCTTTAGTGCTTGCCTGTATGCATGTGCTCATGGCACAGCTCTGGAGAGGCTGCTGTAGCTAATCTGGGTGATCTCATGCCCACTTTTAGTATTTAGTTTCTGTACTTAGGCTTGACAAAACTTCAACTATGTTCAGTTTGTGGAATGTTGTCTTTTGCGTTAAAGGGTTACTTAATTGTGGTGCTTGTTTATTGCTTTAACATTCTCTAATCTGAAAAAAAAATCTTAAAATATTGTTTGCTAGTCTTTCAAAGTGAGGATGGAAAAGTTTGGTTTTTTTTTTTTTAAGTCTTTTTAAAATGTTGAAAAACTAAGCAACTCCCAGAAATTTTGGATCTGAGTTTGCTGTTTTTTCTAAAATATAATAAAATAAAATATTGGGGACTCCTTCAAAATGTGATTATGTTTAGAGGTTTTTTTGTATATTATAAGCAAGGTATGATATAATACAGTCTCTATAATCTGTACTATCTGGTTATCAGATAATTGTTTGGTGACTGAAAAGCCTGCCTTTCCTTGCTAGTATAATAGATTTGTTTTAGGTGTTATAGGTGTTTGTTACACCTTTTCAATGTTTTGCTTTATTAGAGATTGAAATCTTAATGTACTTATTAAAAAAAACCAAACAAACACAAACCCACAAAAGGGTGTCAGATATACATGCTGCATCATTATCTTCCTTGCCTTTTCTGTCTTTGATTGTACCTCTTGACATACCAAGCAAAAGATAAAGTCTAAAGTTAGAAAAGACCAGTTCATGCTTTTGGAATAATACTTTTAAGACATTTTAAATTTGTAAAGAAGTGCATTTGGATACAGTTTCAATTGATTATTTGATGCCTTTCTTTTTAAATTAGGGCTTTAAGTGTTCAAATATTCTAATCTAAGCAAGGTAGAAATATTACATGGGTACTCTACCACTGAGAAGGTAATTTTTTCCCCAGTAATGCCTTGAAGGAGCTAATTCTGGGGAGGGTGCTTTATTTTAAGTCAGAGATTAGACTAAGAGTGGGAGTGGGAAATGCTACAAGTGTCAGTGCACATGGAGAATGCTGCTTTGCACACAAGGTGAAAATACATGTAACCAGAGAACTTTGAAGCAGATTCAGGTGAAAACTAATCTTGCTCTGGAAAATAATTTCTGTTAGGTGTGACTAAATGTTCGTGTCATGCAGATCTGTATATTGTAAATGTTTTTTAGCAAATTGATCCCCAGACTGTTAAGTTTTGATTCATTCAAATGTTATGGAGGGTCATAGTTCTGTCTGCAATTAGCAAGCTGCTAGATTCTTACAGCTGAAATACTGCAAATTCTATTTGCAGTTACAGTTACAAATGCCTTTTAAAAAAAAGCAGTCTTACCTAAACTCTTATTTTGACAGAGGCCATTATATCGTCACCCTGTACTAATAAGCATTAAGTGTTTTTATTTTTCATCATTCCTTTACAGAACAAAAGAGATGAACATCTTTTGAAAAAAAGAAACGTTCCCCAAGAAGAAAGTTTAGAAGATTCTGATGTTGATGCTGACTTCAAAGCAGTAAGTTCCTTGATTCTGGAATTATTATTAAAACTTTGGTGATGTCTCAAAACAATGTATTCTGTTTTCACTTCCACACTGGAAGTCTTGCAGGTATTTGAAAGCAAAATTTTGAACTGATACACTGTTAAAATTAGTTTGTATTAAATGTTTACAAAGAATATAATTTAGCAACAAAATTACTAAAGCGTTTTTTTTTTTTTTCTTTTCAAGCAAAACGTAACACTAGAAGCTATACTGCAGGTATGTTACATTTAAATAATTATTATTGTTGTTGTTATTATTTTGTGTTCTGTGAATTCTTAGTTTTTACCGTTACCTGTTTTTTTCAGAACGCCACAAGTGACAACCCAGTGATCCAACTGAGTGCTGTCCAAGCTGCAAGGTAAAAACAAATAAAGGTACAGAAATGTATTTCCTACACATTTTTTATGTTGAAAGTTACTTATTTTATTTTTACATTTAATTTTACAGAAAACTCCTATCCAGTGACAGAAATCCACCTATTGATGACTTAATAAAATCGGGAATTTTACCAATTCTGGTAAAATGCCTAGAAAGGGATGATAAGTAAGTATACTTTTTAAAATGTTCACCGTTACTGAAAATCTGCATCCAAAAAATCATTTCATTATTTCAGTTGATGCTGAGGATTCATAACACCATATAATCTTACACAGTGGATCACATTCCATGATGGTAAACCATACATTCTCCAGGAGTACTTATTCTGCCGCTGAAATGTCCTTTTATTTTTTACAGCTTGCACAAGCAAATTGGCTAATGGAGAAAACCTTACTAAATTCCTCATTCGTTTTGAATATTCCAGACTTTTTTTTAAGAAACCTGTCTCAGACTTACTGTGTATATTTATGTGAAGGCAGAGAACATGCCTGGTTGTGAACAGGGCTCTTCTCTTTGCCAGAATACTCGTCATCTTTTTCATTAAGGTTATTGGCTTAAGTTTCTCGCTTCTTTCATTCTCATTGCAAGGTGGGTTTCTTTCTGGCTCTGTGCTGCTCCCCCATGTGATGGTACCACACAGTGAGCATGTGGTCTGTTGTGATTCTCTGTTGAAAAACAAGAGCTTCAGTAAAGGAAGCAGAGAACATTGAGAATGTAGTTGTAAGAATTTAATGACATGTCAGAAAAATGCCATATTCCACAATCCATGAGCCTCTTATTCAGATAGATGGAGATTAACACATTTGAGGTAAATGTTTTAGTCTGTCTTTGGTTGCAGGCAGCCATAAGTGTATTTGCAGTATTTTCATTTTCAAGGTTATTTCTGCAGCCATGAGAGCTAGAAACTTCAGAAATGCAAATTGGCATTTTGGGTATAATTTGGTGGCTGCTAAAACATGAAGCGTGAGTATCTTTGTTTCTAGCTTGTTTAGCAAAACAGTTGCTTAGAAGGCAGCTGGCAATAATGTTTAAATTGGAATAGCATTTTAAAATGGGTCATGAATTCCTGTCTGCTCTAGAAGTAAATGGTTCAGTGCTGTAAGAATTCTTTTAATTTGAATTTTCTGTCTAGTTTTTGTATGATTTAACTTTGTAAATGTTTAATAAGCCTTTTGAAATTGAACTCAACATCATCTTAAACAGTCCTTTTGATTGTGATTGCTATACAATATTTAGTAGAGCTAAACTCTGCAAAGACTTTGTATAACAGGTTGTTAAAGCTGTTGTTCATGTTATAACAGAAAGCTTATCAGAAGAGGAAGAAAAGAAGGACCAACCTAAAACTAGAAGTTTAATGCATTTGATCCTAGAATGTGAAGGGTTATAGGAGGCTGCTGGCAGCTACTATTTGTTTTTACAAATTCTTATTTACATTTTAGATATTTACATTATCTACATCTTGGACTCTCCTATCTAATTCTTTTCCAGTCCCATCTCCAGTAAAACCTTAAAATGCTTTGAAAACTAATGGAAAAAAAAAAAAAAAAAAGCTTAAAGGAAGCAGGTGCTGTGGCTATATATAAAACATAATTGATAAAGAACCAAAAAAGCATGGAAATGAAAAATAGTCACCTAACAGTAAATTTTCTCTGCTCCTCCCAAAGCCAGACACCTTACTGTTTGCTAACCTTCACCATAACCTGTGAAGTCTTTTATAGCTTCTACAAGTCCTTGACCTTTAGCATTTGCTTCAACAGCAGTCTTCGTACAAACTGTTTTACTAAACTGCTGTTGGCATAGACAACAGTTGACAGACGTCTTGGAAGAGATGTTCCCCCAGCTTTCATAATATCTGTAGCTAATTTTGTCTGCATTTAATAAGTCAGTTTTAATGCAGGTATGATGCTGTCTTTTGATCTTGATGCCAGATCTTTCCTCTGTCTGTGATGGAGCAGAAAACTGTCTTTATCGCAGTGTGCCAGCTTACACTTGATTAGGGATGTAATGTTAGAAGGGTGAAGTTTTTATTAGTTATGGTCAGACATGATTAATTTATTGAGATCCACTGATCGCAGCAAGACAGTTGCACTTTCTACACTAAATATGAATGGTGTTTGGATCAGTTGGATTTGAAGGAGTCTCTGTTATCCATTAGAGAGGAATAATTAAGTTTTATGACAAGGGTGGTAGAAACCTTTCATACAGGAGATAAGTAGTTGAATAGAGTAGCAGTCAGCTTCACCGGTTGGTATGTGCCTCAACAAGTATTACTGCTTTTATTTTTTTTTATTACTAATATGAAGACAGAATACTGGGTGGTTTACAAAAGGTCATAGAATGTAAAATCTTTTTTTTCTTACAGCTTTTCCTCTGAAATTCCTGGCTTAGAGGGTTTCTTTAAAACTTCTAGCTCACTGACACTGCTTAAATGTGGAGTGTCTCAGAGTGGACACAGCTGGTAATACTGAAATGAACCATAAAATAGTCTGCAAATCATGTTTCAACTTATTACTGTAAAATTATTTCATTACAGTCCTTCATTACAATTTGAAGCTGCATGGGCATTGACTAACATAGCGTCAGGTACTTCTGCACAGACTCAAGCTGTTGTACAGTCTAGTAAGTATTACAGTTTGGTTTTTGGGGGGTGATGGATATTGTGGGTAAAAGTGAAAAGGGGGTATGTGAATAATAAATACCATTTGTTATCAAACTCATTAAAATAATAAATGTATGTCTGTCCTCTTTCTCAAAAAAGATATCTACATTTTTTTCGTAAACATTGGTCTGTTGTCACTAACGATTAAATTAAGGAACGCAGACCTGATTTTCCCATAAAGAAGATAGAGAATGGCAGATGATATAATAGGTATGACAAAAAACCGTTAGTCCTTTCTAATTCTTGGGTTGATTTCTGAAATCACGTACCGTTAATTCCCCTATGGCTAAAACTTATGTTAGCAAGTAATTCTTTCTACCTCAAAGGTATGTTCATAGATTTTATTAAAGTTTTAAAATACATATAGTTATGTAAGGTTACCCGTTTAAATACAGGGTGAAGAAAATTACCATCCTTACCCATATGATTAGTACCTCCTGTACACGCCAAGTTTGTTGTGCTGCCTTCATTCCTTGCTTACCCAGCCAGGGAGACTTCCATTACGAAAAGAGATAGGAAATAAATTCTATAGTTAATTGAAGATAAATGATTCAAATTAATTTTTCAGGATTATATATATAGCTTTTATGTATCAGTACGCTTATCTTAAAAACAATCACCTTCATGCTAAATACAACATTTTGTCATTAAACAGAAGACTATAGATAAGCAATTATATAATAAATTGTCTTGGCTTATTCATATTCAGTGTTTTTATAAGGGAAAATGGTGACTTAGTTATTTGGTTTCTTTTTTTTAAGTGTAAGAACCTGCCTTTCAAATTAAAATGCTGGTTTGTATATTTAAATAGTGAATAAAATATCTCACTAATTGTTAGATTCTGTATAGTTAAGATATTGGAGCAATAGAATAAGAAGGCTTATCAAAATCAGCTCCGGATAAAAATCCAAAGCCTTTTAAAAAAAACATCAATGTCTTGAAGTTGTTTCAAAAAATCCTGATGTGATTTGGACACCTGTTTTTAGATTGTTTTTCAAATATCTTTGAAAATCTCTTCCCAAGTTTTTTCATCCTTCCCAACTTGTTCTTTGGTTAGTCATTGTTTTCTTCCTTTTTCAAGTCCCACAATGTTATCATATTTGAATGAATGAATGAATCTAATGAAAAGGCTGTTTATAGTATTAGCTTTGCAGAAAAATATCTGGAAAAAAATCCTCAAGTAAAAATTAAAATTAGAATGATAATATGTACAGCACAGCCAAAGGCATTGCTGTAACTTGAACAATTACTAGAAGTTCAGGTTGGGATATGTCTCTCCCAAATCTGTTTACCTAATGCTTGAAAAGAAGAAAATGTGATAAAATGAATTTGAAGAAGCAAAAAGTGTTTTTGCAAGCTTTACTGCTGAAGAGAAAACGGAAGAAGTTTAGTCAAAAAGTCTTGCTGCTTTGGCTGGGGGATGATGAAGGAAAGACAGCCTCCCAACTCTCCTCCCTTCAGGTGAAGAAGGATGGTTTGAGGAAACAAAGCCCTTGCAGCTATAGAAGAGGCTGGTGCAGCCTAAATACAAAAGAAGCGGCCTCCTGCCGTCGAGAGGGACAGGTGGAAGGCCCAGCAAAAGAGGACAAGTACTATACACGCAGAATAAACATTGGCAGGAGCCAATTTGGAGCAGAAGTAATTAATTTTTTGAGAGCAGTAGATCAGATAACGTGTAGCTCGTGTTTTCTTAGGCTGTCCTCCTGCCTGCGTGCGGCTGTGAAATCATTTCATTCGTGCCTTTGAAAGCAGACCAGGATTGCAATCTAATACAAGCTCCATACTTGACCCGTCCTCTCTGAAATATGCTGAATACACGTATGGCTGAAGTGTAATCTCAGTAAGGACTGAGAAAGAAGCTAGAATATCCCACTTGAGCTAATGGAAGTGGGATGGTTGTTAGAAGAACAGCAAGTGTGTTCTTAAGCAACGGTGTGTTGCTGTCCCTCCTAACTTGTCAGTTGTAGGCAATTGCTGAATTGCTCATCTAGGGTGGGGAAGGAATTTTAGGTAGTCTTTCTTCTATTTGCTCTGTATTTTTCAGGAAAGTACGTCAGGGGTTTTTGACTCATTATCATGTGTTAAATTATCAACAGAACATTGATTCACAGTCGCTTACAAATTGTGTTGCAATTTTTTAAAATTTCTGAAGCTATTTCTGAAACTATTTCTACGAGAAAAAATATTCTTTCCTTCAGTGGTATATAAATTGGTCTATTTTACTTTACTCAGAAAGAGTATAGGACAAGTATGATCGTACATAGATTTAAAAAATTGCTGCAAGAATTACTGTCTTTCAACAGTATGGGCTGTCTGAAGGGAAGCAGTGCATGGGAATAGTAGTAGGATGATTTCTTAGCTCCATTAAGTTTATTTAATTCAGTAGAGACTGATATCTAAAATCAATATCACTTCCTTAATCTGGTATGTTGCCTGCATTATATAAGAGCAAATTAAAACGTGTCTTAGGACTGGCAGATGGATGTAAATCTTCACTGCATATGGAAACTAACTATAGCCACCTCTTGGGAGGAAGCTATTTTCTTAAAATCAAGATGTGCAGCACGTTTGCACAAGTAGGCATGTCATTCTTCTAGGTATGTGGTGTGATCTTGGATAACTGGAAAATCTGAATTCCCGGGACATTAAACCTGGCACCTACGTACTTAAGGCTCTTGCGTATCACTTTGAGAAATATGGGGAAATGTTTAAATGCGGGGAGCAATGTTGCTTGTTCTCAGGTCTATTTTTTTCCCTCTCTAGCTGTGTAGAGAAATGAGTAACTGAGGTTTTGTATGCTCTTCATAATAAAAACATGTCTCTTAGTATAAGGCACGGTAGCAACAGTGTTTTGTATTAGAAAGTATTATGCATATACCATGTTCCAGTAAAAATAAATCTGATCTTTGCATTCTGTAGATGCGGTACCCCTCTTCTTGAGACTACTTCATTCACCACACCAGAATGTTTGTGAGCAAGCTGTCTGGGCCCTCGGAAATATTATAGGTAACTCTTGTTGTTGTTATAATAATTTGAATTCAGGGAGTGTTTCACTTTAGGATTTGACTTTTTGAACATTGGCATTATCATATGAGACTATGTTTCCTCTAAATTCTGTGGCTTAATGTAATTTCTCATGTGGCCAGAACTACATACGTGCATCCTATTTTTTTCTAAAGAATGGTATCACTTGCTGCACAATATATTAACTGGATAAATTTTGTGTCTCGTAAAATATACATACATATCTATACGTATGTATATTTAATTGAACACGAACTGTTAGTAGTAGACTATTGGTGAGGAAACATAGAATTTCAGTATCCCAACATGTCATTGCATACATTTCAGGATTTTCCATTTTTAATGTAATTTCTTTTACAACAATTTTCATTTCTGTAGGTGATGGTCCTCAGTGTAGAGATTATGTCATATCACTGGGAGTTGTCAAACCTCTTCTGTCCTTCATCAATCCCTCCATTCCCATCACCTTCCTTCGGAACGTCACATGGGTCATTGTAAATCTCTGCAGGAATAAGGACCCCCCACCGCCTATGGAGACAGTTCAGGAGGTAAATAAAGAAATTACGAGACAGATAATATTTTATACTCTGGGCTAGAGGCCAAATGTTTTACATTGTCATACTATGAATTTATGCATGTCTTTTGCCACCATCTTGTGCCACTTACCACTTGGTAAATGAAGTGATTTGACCAATTAGATGTTTCTTACTAAGGTTGTTTGTAACATCTGAAAATGAGTAAGTCTAAAGGGTGATGAGCCATATATTAAAATGAGCACAACAAAAAGTTAACACACTATAAAGTGTTAACGTACTCAGCATTTTATATTTTTATCAAAAAAAAGCTATGAATATGATTCTGTATATAGAAGTATTCAAATGTAATTATTTTCAGTAAGAGGAAATGTAAGTAAACTAGTGGAGGTAGTGTACTTTGTGTTTCAGCTAGCTGTGAATATGCAGTCAATGTCAAGTCCCCACTTGAGAAGAGAAGGATCTGAAAATCCTTTTAGACTGGTGAATAGAGCAAATGTAGTGTTTATAGAGAAGGCACAGCTAGTAAAGTGGTGCTATTTAACTAGAACTATAGTTGTAACGGATGTAAAGTTCTTCATTTTAAGATAGATCCCAAAGGGTAGATCCAGTTTTTTCAAAGCCATGTGAAGTATCGTGTTGTTAGCAACTAAACTTTAATTTAATTTTAAAAATGAAGCAGAGAATGGGGAAACTTTTACAAGTAGTACTATTACCAAATAGAAATGCCTGTTTTAAGCAGTCTTACTGTGGCTCAGGTTTTTTTTTTATTATTTTTTCCATATGTGAATATCAAAATAAAATTTTGCTTTAATCCAAGAGGGTGTAATGTATTGATATTAGGTTAATTATTTTTATTATAATATGTGGTAACAAGGCTTTCAAAATGGCAGGGAGATGTCCCTATTTCTGTTGTTTGCTTGTTTTCCCTCAAAATATAGTCTGCTCTCTCTGTGTCTTTGAAATATATTACTGTCCTGTATTTTTACAAATTATTAAATATAACATATATTTTTTATATATGCTTTGAGGGAATGACCAGCTGCTGGGAGGTGTGTGACTACAATGTGCTAATGCAGTCTCACACTAGGCTTTGTGACTGCAGTACTTGGATTCGTGATTGTACAGCCAATTTTATGCTGCTGTAATGACTGATGAACTTCTTTTCAGATTTTGCCAGCATTGTGTGTTCTCATTTACCATACAGATATAAACGTAAGTAATTTCTAAACTTTTAGATATTTAGATTCTTTGTTTTCTCTGGATAGAAAATGCTGCAAGATTGTGTTTAAGTGGCAAACTTGGTGTTGTGTATTAATTTATGTATAATTAAGTAGTAAATACACAATTAAATATGAAGACCCATATAATTGTAATCATCCAGAGCACAAAAAAGAAAGTGTAAACACCATTTCTGAAATATCCTTTCTAAAAGTTTATTTATCCTTTACATTAGAAAGTACATTTAAAAAAATCCTACCTTGCAGAATTGAGCACTAGAAATTTAAAGTGCCAGTTTTACCATCAGCTTCACTTCAATTCTGCCCCAATTTATAATTTTGCATAGATGCTGTATAATGCACGTGTAGAAAAAGTGTATCTAATTCTACATATCAGTCCAATCAAGTATTGTGATCGTATGGGTAAATCTGACTTCTGTAACCTGTTGGGTGCCTGAATTTGCAACCTGTTTAACTAAGAAAATAGCATATGAAAATACACTTCAATAAAAAGCAAAAACCTATTGTTTTGTGGTACCTTTGACAACTTTTCTTCAGGCTATTAATACTAAACCTACAGTATTTCCCACATTTGTGATCCATGGGTTTACATATATCTTCTGGCTAAAGTCCTAGAGGGGTGGACTTCACCTCCTGAAGTCTTACATCTGTGTCATTAAGGGATACTGAGCTGCTCTCCTCCTCCTCTTGTCAGGACTTTGTAATGTCTTTGACTCTTGCTCCTGATAGTGATCCTTCAATTTAGGGAAGCAGGAATTGAACCTTTGTGGTGGGTCTGGGGATAGCGCATAAGATTGATTTAGTTCCTTCCACGCTGTGGTAGTGGTGTTTCTGCTGCTCTTTTAATGGTGAAGTGGGCTTGGCTCTGCAAAATATTTGCAAACAGTTTAATTTGGAATTTTGCCAGGGTTTTCCCAGTGTAATGTGAGTGGGAGACAGCACATGGTGACTTTCCAATTCATAATTTGGACAAACCTGTATGGAAATTCATAGCAAAACCAAACATCTAACTTATAGGCTTTTTTTTTTTCCCTGCCAAATTCGAAAGCTTTTGCAAGGAATGATTGTGTGAGAGCTTCTTGAAGTAGCTATGAGACTATGTGATGCCAGGTTTTGACTCATCTCAATTAGGGTGCCCGTCTTTTTGATCCTGAGAGTCAGGTGCTAGTTTGGAGGTACCAGTCTGGTCCCAGCCTCCCTGTACTGGAGCAGCAAACCTATCTTTGGAGATGAGTCAGTGATGCAGGTAGGTCAGCCGACAGTCCCGTGAGCGCTTCTGGCGGCTGCTGCTCTCGTCACCAACAGGGCTGTGGGGCAGCAAACTTGGTGAGGCACCATCTCTCACTGCTTCTGCTGCGATACCGGCTCCACTGCAGCACGTTCTGCTGTCCCTGTGGCATTAGCAGGTGAGGGCAGCAGCAGGCTGTGTCAAGAAAGCGTTAGGTCTGTGCTGTCTGGTCCCTGGAGCTGGGTGGAAGCAGCCTGTGGGTCAGGACTTTAAAGTCCTTCCCATGTTTCAGTACTGTAGCTATCTTAATAGCTGGAAATTTCAAATGGGTATCTGTTTTAAAAGTGGAGTAGATCTAGGTACCTCAACAGATTATGTCCTCAGTGGGGTCCAGATTTCTCTTCCTGTAGTTCCTAACATCATCTCTGAGAGATGGGAAATCCTTATTTCCGCTGGCTTTGTTTCTGCTTCAGATACCACCTTTCAATGACTGTTAACTTTTTTACCTTTCTTTTTTGGAGGGCTCTCGAATCATCCTTACCAAGTCATCAGTGGCTTAGTCTTTATATTCGTTCAGACACTAAGATTGCACTGCATGATAGTCATTTCTCCGTGGGTTTTCGCTTTGCTTGAACAGTTGCCACCTTACAATAGTTGCTAGTCCTTTAGTTGGTATAAGAACTCCTTTCCTTTGCTGTGGATTTTAATCTTAATATGAAGGCAAAAAAAAAAGGCATACATCTAGAGTAGTTTCACTTCAGAACTGCACTGTGGATCAGAAATGCTAAATGTAGATAGATGGATTAGGGACTAAGGGGATTTAGGTGTTCTGTAATCAAAAGATAGCTCAGCTCGCAAATGACAGCAGCGCAGGAGCCTGGGTCAGTGTGTTCTTCACACAGTTACTGGCACAACCACTTATCTGAGCTGGTTGTCTGTCTTTGAAACGCAAATCAAGCCCAACAGTTTACCTGTATGCTGTCACTTTATGCACCAGAATGTGGCATTTGATTAAAAAACATCTTTGAGAGAGGACATACAGAAATTATTATTATCGAACAAGTGGCCCCAGTTTTCATACTTGTACATAATAATCTAACATTTTACTAATTAGGTTTCGTCATAATATTTGAGTTTTTCCTATAACTAAATTGCATGCTCTTTTCCCCCCTCATTTCCCCCTGAAATGTTGTTCACTAAATTAAGACACCGTTATATGGGTTGTACTGTTCAATGTGTAAACCATGTTCTTTCCAATTTGTAGATCCTCGTGGACACTGTTTGGGCTTTGTCCTACTTAACAGACGGTGGGAACGAACAGATACAAATGGTGATTGATTCAGGAGTTGTACCTTTTCTAGTTCCCCTTCTGAGTCATCAGGAGGTTAAAGTTCAAGTAAGTCTGGATCAGTTGCTATTGAATAGTCCTTTGTAAGCTATTTTCTAAAAAATGTGCCTTAAAGTATTTATCAGTGGAGTACTAAGATGAGCATTTATAGCTACACTTGTTACAGGTAAAACTGAACAAAAAATGTTACGTACCCTGGGGAAAAAAAGATCATTAAAATGAAAGAAAACTCAAACAAAAAAGTTCTAATAGAATTTTAAGTAAAATGACATGTTAAACATTAACTTCCATTGGGTGATTACCAGGGGTGCCTTCCTTTTGTAGTCCTAAAATACTTCATGTCAACAGATTTCCAGAATTTCCAGAATTCAAGTTCTATGCACACGTTTCTGTTGGTGCATACATGATTGTGCATATTCTGTCTGAATAGCTCATGGAAATCAATTAAATTTTGGGACCTTTTGAATGTTCAAATATTTGCAGATGCTGCGTCCTTTTAGTAAAGCAAATTTCTAATTAGCTAGGAGAGGTAGCTTAAGTGAGCTTGTCTGTTTAATTTCAAAGACAAAGGGAACCCAAAAGTTAGTTAATGTGGGCTTGATTTTTATAAATCAACTGTTGTAATTGGGAGCTTTTTTATGTATCTGCGCATTTGTCGTGTTTGTTTAGTTTGTACTTTGGATGAGACGTGGCTGCCTTGAAATTTGTCAGAGCAGTTCACTTGATGAAAAGGAATCTCTCCAGTATTCTGTCACTTGCAAAGCATTTACTAACCAATACATAAAGATATAAAGTCCATTTCTGAAAGTCAACTGAGAATCAACAAGAACAAAAGTAGTGGATTTTTTAATTCTGTAGTGGAAAGCTGAATGGAGAAGGAAGCAACCTTGGCAGACCTAGAGACAGCTAATGTAGTTGTAACTCAGATCAGATACATGGTGAATTAACTCTTCTGTTGTTTTAATATTCTTTTAATTTCTAATCTTTACACTTTTTGAGTTGAGCTGCAGTGCATCTATTCAGTAAAACGCTGTACTGTGTGTTTCTGTTTTGATGAAACAGTACCCATTTTTAGGATATAGCTCAGAGACGAAGTGCTAAGTTGTATTTTGCAAAGTGTTTTTATAAAAAGACATCTTTATTTTAGCATAAGTAACAGCAATGTCTTTAACATGCAATTTTTTTTTTCCTTCCCACTTTGGATATTCAGACAGCAGCACTGAGAGCAGTAGGCAACATAGTAACTGGTACTGATGAACAGACACAAGTTGTTCTCAATTGTGATGTTTTGTCTTATTTCCCAACCCTCCTGACGCATCCAAAAGAGAAGATAAATAAGGTATGATTTGTTTCTTCCTAACTTAATGCTTTTGTGTAAGAAATAAAGCTGTAGTCTGTAGCATATTGCAGAAGAATTTCTTCCAGCTATTATTCCCAGCATGTGAGCCATTTTGTATAAAGGCCTGGCCTTTGAGGATGGTACTTAATTACGGCTAAAGCCAAACAGGCATAATGAGTATCCATGCACTGGTGTTGATGCCTAGTGCTTTTTGGGAGGACTGATGGTTTTTGCTTTGGAGTCTGATACTTCTTTACATTTGCAAAGTGAGTAACTGGCGTTAGTTTTTCATAACTAAAGAGTGTTACTTTTAGTTGAGTTGAGTAAGATTGATTCCATTTTTCCACTCCACCTTTTTGTAGTGGTGTTTGTTCTCTTGTCCTTCAAGGACGTGGGGAGTACCACTGTCCTTTTCTGAAAGCTGTCCCTGCATTTCCTCTCCTGCCTTTTGGCAGAGGGAACGTCGCTGCTGCAAGGACTGGGTGGATTAGGGGGAATTGGATGATAGAAACTGATCAGTGCCCTCTTTTCCAGACCTGTATTTCATGTTATTTGCACTTTTTTTTTAAATCATTGTGCCATCTTCCACTGCAAAGATGGGGCTGGCTGAGGAGGAGGCTATTTTATTTAGCTTATGTGATTCCCCCACTTAGTGTACCGTTGAAGGGGAATCTATTTGCAAGGAATCTCTTTTTCTTCAAGGCCCTGTCAACTGTCGAGAGCTCTGAAGAAGTTATCTTTGACAGTTCAAACTGCTGTGATTTGTTTCTGCCTGCCCTTCGAGTTCTCACAAAAGAATGATGAAGAGCTCTTTTTGAATGCCAACAAAGGAATTATTTTTGTATAATGGGAGTCTAGAAGTTATTTGAGCTTTGCTTTAAGTGTATGTTGTGAGGGGCAAGTAAAAATAAAAGCAAGATACACATCCCTAAAAAATTGAATCCATTATGTTTGTTTTTTTCCTGCAGTACTTCATAATTTGCTGCTTGCCACACTGTCTTCTACTTAAGATTGGAGCCTTTTTAAGATGTTCTGGATTCCCTTGACAAGCATCCCCCTTTGTAATCAGGAATTTGTGACTGCTGTTATAGGTGTTAGCTCTACTGATGTTATCTCCTGAAGGAGATAACTGCTGAGTAAAGTCTCAGGACAGAGTCCCGTCTGATACTTGAATGAGTTGTGAGCTCTGCTTCATGTTTCAGGAAGCAAATGGGAGCTGCTACTGAGCTGTCAGTATTAGGATTACAGAATAAGTCCTTTTTTCATATGAGGTTTTACCAGTTTTCCTATTTTCTTTGTAAAACCGATTGAAAGTTTAAACCATGGCTTTGACTCCAGCAGTGAAAAGTACACACAAGGTTTAAGTCAGTATTGCTCCCGATGTATGGAGGCACTCCTCATGTAAGTAATAATGTGGCCCTGTGAATTAATCATATCAGTTTTGCATTGATCCTTGCACGTTTGGCTTTTGCAGTGCAAGAACCGTTCGTGTGCTAGAAGTGCTATGGGGGAGCAAACCCAGAGGTTCTCTTCAGTGATTGGTCACAGTACGATTTTAGGTTTTGAGGTTGTTATGTTCAGTTTGGTTGGGTTTGGTTGTGGGTTTTTTTTCATCTATTGACTATTTTTTGAAAGTGCTTTGCTTTTTTGTTTTGTCCAATTGTAGGAAGCAGTTTGGTTCCTTTCCAATATCACAGCAGGAAACCAGCAACAAGTTCAGGCTGTAATAGATGCTGGGCTAATCCCTATGATCATACACCAGCTGGCTAAGGTCAGTCAAACTATCAGCTATGCAACTTGTCATCCTCTTTTTATAAATCTGACATGAGGAGTCTGTGATTTTTAATAATAAGGTTGACAGATGTTTCCATGCTGATTTTAATGAGCTATTAATTTTATTTTTCAGGGAGACTTTGGAACACAAAAGGAAGCTGCTTGGGCAATTAGCAATTTGACAATAAGTGGGAGAAAAGATCAGGTATGTGTAGTGGGATTTCAGATTGTCACTGAAACAATGCACATGCAGCCATTTGCAAGAAGCACAATGTTGAAAGCGTTTTGTTTTTTTTTTCCATTACTTAGGTTGAATACCTTGTACAGCAAAATGTAATCCCACCGTTCTGCAATCTACTCTCAGTAAAGGATTCTCAAGTGGTACAGGTGGTGCTGGATGGTCTGAAAAACATCCTGATAATGGCTGGTGATGAGGCTAGCACAATAGCTGAAATTATAGAAGAGTGTGGAGGTAAGTGCTTATTAGGCTTTTTAAAAATTTAATTTGCTAGCTTTATTTTGTCTTCCGTTTGTTGCTGTTGATATTTACTACAGCATTTTGTGGGTTTTTTTTGTTGTTGTTTAGCTGTTTAGCTCAGTATAGGGATTGTCATGTTGGAGGCAGTTGTTAAAGGAGCCTTCTGTAGCTTAGGTATTTTTTAAGTTTAAATGAGAATTGTACTTCTTTTCATTTGATTATTGCATACACTTCATTCTGTGGTAAAACACACAACTCTTGCTTTAGTTTATTGCCTTGGCAGCAGTTGCTAGGATCATAATTTCATTGCAGACCAAAGCAGGATGAGGAGTCAGGCTTTTGGATATTGCAATCAAAGTTTTAACACATGTTAATTAATGTATTATAGCAAGATAGCAGTAAAGGGATGTTTAAGAACTTATGATACTGGAAGTTTTTGCCTTGTATTATACCATGTTCAGTGTGAAAATAGAACTAGGGTTTTAAGCTGCTCTTGGTGTGAGACTTTGTCGTCTTGTTTTTTCAAACTCATACAGAATACACACATGAAACCAGTTCCTTTTGGTGATACACAGAAAGCACAATGACTGGAACAAAAACTATTGAGTAGCTTATGCATGTAGTACATACTATACTATGTATGTAGTTTTATCTAAAAAGAGAGAAGGTTTTATTATTCCTTCTTCATAGAATATGATATTCCATGGCATGCAAACATTCACAAACTACTTTTTTTCCATCTTGGAGACAAAGATAGCTGTTGTGTTAGAAAATATTTGCGAATTCTTAGTTTATTGGTTTTCAAAATAGCCAGCAGTACACTTCAGTTTAAACTTATAAAACTCTTCTCTGTGTTTTCTATCCAGGGTTAGAGAAAATTGAAGCCTTGCAACAGCATGAGAATGAAGACATTTATAAACTAGCATTTGAAATAATAGATCAGTATTTCTCTGGTGACGATGTAAGTATGCTAAAGATTGAAGAGCATATATGCTGTGCTGTTGGCTTAGCAAGTACATTGTCATTGCTCCTCGGTTCCAGTTGTCATGAACATCAGCTGACTGGGAAGTCAGTTTTTCTGCTCCTTTTTCAGGAGCTCCTTCTCTTAATTGAAAGTCTTTCAAGAGTTTCTCAATGCCAAGAATTTTCTTTAGCAACATCAAGATGACTACCCTGGTTTTGCCAAATCAGTTGATTGACACTGACCTAATTTTGTCACACTGACATGTAAATTGACTTGTAATTGCTTGTGATTAGAGTCTAAACAGTTCTCTGGCTCTCCTTTTTACTTTCTCATGCCTCACTCTTTGGAGTGGGGAATGGATCCTTATTTTCAGATAGAATACCGTGTTGCAGCTCTGTAGTCACTCAGTCTGGATTCTACATTGAGAAGAGTCATCAAAACTGTAACACTTTCTGCAGCTGATTGATCTAGAATATCAGATTGATCTGATAGTTCATTGCACTCTGATTAGGTAGTTTGACCCTTTGGGTTCTAACTCTTTCTGCTACTGGTGGCTTGTGAGCACCTCAGCAGCACCGTAACAAGCAATTTGAAGACAAATACTAATTATGCTTTCTAGGCCATCCAGGGTGTTTGTAGTTCTGCAGCCTGGCAGAACTGTGTCTTCAGTTCTTCTCTTAAATTGAACTTTCCAGATACCAGCGCTGACTTTAAGACTCTTTAATTTTCAATTCATGGGTCCATCACGTGATTGTGAAGTTAGTTGCCATAAGTTGAGATATGTGAAAAGTTCCCTAGACTCATAATGGTTCTGTGAGCAGTGTCTCATAGTTTCCATAATGACTCTGAGACTTCTGTAGCAAACTGAAGAGCACAGTCTAGTTGGTGTGTGGAGGAATACCCATTTTGAGGTTAGTACTCCCTTCAGTGCATTTACTTTATACATAAACTAATGCAGTTTAATCTATGCCTGGTTTGCTGAATTTACCGCCTTTAATCGGGAGCAAGACTTTACTTCAGATTATTGTTTATACTGCTACCATGTTTTCTGGGGCTTCTGAAACTCAAAATTGTAGAAATTCCATCATTGGGAGATAGGAGTTTAAACGTAAAACCAGAGGAATTTTCAGGCAGTGACTATATGTAGGAAAATAACCTTTGTCATTTCAGGACCAATGCAAAAATAACCCAGAAAAAAAAACCCAAATTGCGCTAGGGAGACAGGAGACGGGTTATGTTAGCCAGCCTGGCAGTGTTAAGATGGACTGCCCAGGAGTATTCCTGCCTTCTGTCACTTCAGGATCTTCTGTATTCTCATGAGATGTTGTTGGCTATTAGATATTCCCTTAACTGTTGAATCCCATCTGCTCTTTTGCTGTAAAGTGCACAGGCGCGTAATTTAGGACCAGCACTTGTGGCTTCCTCACTTCAGTTTATTGTGTTAAAGGCGTGTGAAGCTGGGTAATGTTACCTTGTAGTACCCCTGCAGAAGGCAGAAGTGCTGATTTATCAACTCACAAACATTTTGCAAAGCATTCTGAAACCAGATTCGATCTTCATTTGGGCAGGACGTGCCCCGCTCTTCCTCCTGAGGATTGTTGCTGTCACCAAAGCCTTAATCTCTCCCTCCAATTTAGGTATTGTCACCCAAAGTAGAGAGAAATAAAGATTTTAGGTGAGTCGGTTCTGGTGTCTGCATGAACCCAAGGACAGATCTCAGAAAGCTCTTGAGACACCTCCCCAACAAGGGCTCTTACCTGCTTCAGAACAGCACAGGGTTTGGATCGAGGCGTATGGTTCCTGCAGAACCGTATGTATATATGTAGAGGTGGTGTGCTCAGAGAACAGATGCAGCTGGTGATTTGGAGGAGGATGGGTAGGGTTTGAAGTTGTGCCTATCGATGCCGTGAAGCTGGATACCGATGCCTTTCGTTCTATATCCATAGAGTAATGAAGTGCTTTTGGTTTAACAAAAAAAATTCGGATTGCGCTTATGAGCGCTATATAAAACTGCTCTGAAATAAGTAACTCTAAAGCCTCCAGATTGTGATAGGAGATACTGAGTACTCTTTTAAGCTGTATCACAAGCATTTCTATCAGCTGCCACTAAAAATTATTTTCTTGTTGAAAGAAAATGGGAAAAAGTACAAAATGGAAGTTTGGAATTCGCAACTAGTGATTAGCCAAACCCAGAAGTACTAAAAATTGGCAATGAAAATTAAATCTCACAGCTAAAATAGCAACTGCTTTGACCGAGCAGCCCAGTCTCTAACCATTTCCATTTTCTGTTTCCCTAATGGTATTAGAGCAGAGTTAATGTGTTCTTTTTAAACATATTTGAGGAATTGAATTGGAAAAACTGATCTAATTTTATTGCAATAATATTTAAAAAAAGAGGAAGAGATAACTTTTGTGAGTCTCTCCTGCGTGCACTGAATTGTGCAGGGAATTGGCCTCTCATGTGTTTTTGTTGTTGCATTTTATAGATCGATGAAGACCCCAGTCTCATCCCTGAAGCCACTCAAGGAGGTGCTTACAACTTTGACCCGACGGCCAACCTTCAAACGAAAGAATTTAATTTTTAAGTTCAAAAAAGTGCAGCTTCTCTGTCCCACACCAGTATGAAGCACCACCAGATGGCTACCAAGTGAAGAAACAAAAGGCTCCAAGACACACATGCCTCTTCGTTTTGATGCTTCTAAAGCAAGCCATGTATCGGTCACTTTGCAGTTGCCAAACGTCACTATCACATGGACTGTAAATGCATATGCATGATCTCTTAAACTGTTTCAGAATTCTTTTTAACAGTCCCAACTACCTTTTTTTGCCTTTTTTTCCTGGTGCCACATGCTGACAACCGCAACCTGCAGTTTTGTTAAGAATATTCCATAGTGGTGGCACATTGGCTTTCCACGGAAAAGTAGCTTCTTTGGAAAATGGTGCGCTGTGGATCAAGACACTTTGGTATGATGCGTACATTTTGGAAGACTTTACAGGGGCCCGGTTTGCTCTGAGCCTCCATCATCCTCCTCCACAAACATATTTTCATATACTTTATGTGGAAGAATAGATTCAAAAATGCAAGCCAAATGAATTTCATTGGTGAAACTGAAATAAAAGTAACTTAAAAAAACAAAAACAAAAAAACACTTGGCAATTGATTAAACACTTAAGTTTAAAACAAACAAAAAAAAAACTACTTCAGCTGTCAGTAATTGATGTGTGTTCATTAACTGCCTCAGAAACCAGGGTTGGAGAATGAACTGTAGATTTGGACTGGTAAAGCTTTTGCCATTATACCTAATTTTTGAGAACAGCGAGCCCTATTTGACCACTCACTTCAGCCTGTGTGTTCCTGCTGTTTTGAAGTAATCAAATGCTGTGCATGGTATTTTACCTGAGCTACAACCTGTTATGGACTTGAACTTCTGTTTAAGCTGAAAGCAAGAGTCCCAGACTGTAGAAAAACAAAACAAAACAAAAAAAATCTGTCCAAAAAATGTATTAGTTAAAAAGAATCTTGCTTTCAACTTTCAGTAGTCAATATATTTTGTTTTAAATTGATAATTGGATATGGTTGATTTATATTGGGTTTAAACTGTGGAGCTTTCATGTTTACTGTAATTTAGTCTTAAACTATTTTTTACTTAGTAACCAGTGCTTATGATGATGTGGTTGGCAACAAACCAGCAACTACTTAGAAGCGTCATAAAAGCTTCATTCTTGGAGTATTGGAAGAGTGATTCAGAAATTAGTCTCAAATCTTATTCACACGATTAAAAAGAAGATACAAACTGGTTGATGTGTGAGGCTGTATGGAAGCTGCCGTTACTCAGCATAAACCTGATGTGCAGCGCACATTAAATAACTTTACATAAGGTATGTGAGGTCATTGCTTTTGGAAAATCGTCTGACCCAGTTGTTTTCAAAGGGATTTTGGTATCGCTGGGGTGAAGATGGATAATTTTGAAATTCTGTAAGCTATCACACAAACTGGTTTTGTTGCTGTTGTTTACTGGGTGTAATTTCCCAATGCATTGATGTGAAGGGATAGAAAAATCTAAACTAATTTAGTTATTGGATGTGGGTTGTATTTACTGTGATGAAGATAAGGACAGATGCCATCAGAGCTTTGTGGATCAGCTGTTTTTCCACTGATGAACAACGCATAGCAGGTGTGCATTCATTAAATATATATCTGCCAAGGTGGAGCCACTTTAAAGAGTGAGTTGTCTTGTATCTCACCTGGATACAAGCGTATGTTTAAACTGCAAGATTTTTACTTGCTAGATAATCTGTTTTAATATAGTGGTTTGGCCTCTGATTATTTATAGGTTTTATAAATTTTAGAATCAATTTCTCTTTAAGGTGGCTCAGATTTTTCAACTCTTGTGCACATAAAATTGAGTTGAAGTTCATTGTGCCTTTTTTCTTTTCCCAGAAGTTGAGTTGAAGCTTCATATGGTAACTGCATCCTATTCACACACTATAGTCTAAAATCTTGAAACTGTGTGGTGTTCGCTAAAAGTGTGATGCAGCAAAAAGGTTATGATTTTGTAGCAGATCCTCCAATACTAAAGTACTATCACAAAATACCAATAGGTGACAAATAATGGGCACACATAGCATGTGTCTTTAGCTGCATTTGTAATTTGATAATGATTTTGCATTGTTTGAAAGCCAAATAAAAAACCCAACCTCCTCTCTCCCCCCCCCCCCCTTCGAAAAAAAAAAAAAAAAAACAACAACTAAACAATAAAAAGTCAAAGTTAGGTAAGGTCACAAAGTTTTTGTGAAATTAGAGTTTCCAGCAGATGTTATTGTGAACAAATATTTCCCCCTCCCCCCTTCTAATTCAATTTAGTCTCCCTATATGCCATAGAGACTGACGGATCCCCTGTTCAGCCTGCACTCACTGTTACCCTTAGAGATTACATACAAATTGGTATTTGAAACGAACAGTTTTCCACTACTGTGAAGATTTGATCCTTTTCTTGCACTCAATGCATTACATTAAAAGTGAACATCGGAGAACCGGGCAAGGCGGGACAAAGCCCTTGCTCAGTTCTTTCTGTTGTGACCTTATCAGCTTTCGATTGGGATTGCACCATTTCATAGTTAATAAAGGAAACAAAGTATATTGCTGCACTTTTACGTTTTCAGAACAGTGTTTAAAATTGCATTGTTTTTATTATTTTTTTAAACTATCAGTTAAAATAGACTAAAACGTTCTTTCAAAGAGGCATCTAAATGTGTTCCTAATTTTGTATATGGGCTTAGGTTTTGTAACCAATAAAAAGCTGCTATCAAATACTATAAAAAAAATAATTCAAGAACTTATTTTGAGGATTATGAAACCGCTTAGTCTTTGCAGGTTGATTTAGGGGGGTTGGTCTTTGACTGGCTGTTGATTAGCGGAACTCCGCATCGAAGTTTGACGTGTGTTACGAGGACGAATAAAGTGAGCTACTGCAGTCACCTCTGAAACTGTGGCTACTGTTCCAGGGCGGAGTTTTACACTTTTTAAGGAGTTGTTTCACGAAGGTGGTAAGTGGGCTGCGGCCGAGAACGGTGTTAAATCGTGACGTCGGTGTGAAGGTCTGAAGGTGCGTCGTAGCCTCAGGAAACTTCTGTGGTCTTTCTCTGCCCTCCAGAAACGTCCTTCCCGGCGCTGGTCCCTGATGGAGCAGCGATGTTGAGCTGGGGATGCTCCTCCTGCCGGCGGTGCGTTGGGAAGGCTGCAAACCCAGACCAGCCTCAGGCAGGAGACTGGGCTTCCGTGGCTCTGCGAAGCTGGCAGGGGTGGCCAGTGTCCCTCACCTCAGGCACAAGTGACCCCATTGGGGTGCCGCTCAGGGACAGATTGGAGCCAAGTCACAGGTGTGCATTGTCCAGCAGCCTCCTAATTAGTGCAGCCCTGCTTTAATTATGTCACATCCTTAGCGGAGAAAAACCTCTTGAACTGCTTGAGGATGGCTCTGCCATCCTTCCTGCATGTCAGGTGTGTCCCCCTTCTCTCTCCATGGGTAGGATGGTGATGGAGATGGGCTTCCAGTGCCTTATTTTCATCTTTGCAAATGCCCTTCTGTAGTGATACAAAGGATAAAGATCTCCAAATAAGCCAACCACCGTTTCTGAAAGAGGTTTAGTCTCTTTGGTTCCTTCAGCTTTCAGTTGGCAAAATTAAACTGGGCTGCCTAGGGAAGAGCGTGGCCAGCAGGTCAAAGGAAGTCATTCTTCTGGAGAAGAGAAGGCTGAGGGGAGACCTTATCAACGCTTACAAGTATCTCAAGGGAGGGTTGAAGGAGGAGGGAGCCAGACTCTTTTCAGTGGTTCCCAGTGAGAGGACGAGGGGCAATGGGCACAAGTTGGAACAAAAGAGGTTCCACTCAAATATGAGGAAAAACTTCTTCACGGTGAGGGTGACAGAGCCCTGGAACAGGCTGCCCAGGGAGGTCGTGGAGTCCCCTTCCTTGGAGATTTTGAAGACCCACCTGGATGCAGTCCTGAGTAACATGCTCTGACAAGCTCTAGGCAATCCTGCTTCAGCAGGGGAGTTGGACTAGATGATCTCTATGGTCCCTTCCAACTCTAAAAATTCAGTGAAACTCTTGGATCCTGGGATTTTTGCAACCTCTTAATCATCCAGGTTACTCATCCAGCAGGTCCTGCCTACATGGCTTGAAAGACACTACATCAGAATTAAGAATGCATTATTTTAGGAGACATCTTATTTGGAATTAATAAAACCAAGAGAATATCTTGATGTTCCCTGTACTTACAAAAAATACAAACACTTTCATTTTGTTTGCCTGATCTGCTAAATAGAGAAATGAGTAAGAAGATTCACTAACAGGCATATTTTTTTTAATTTTAGTTTTTTTAAATCTCAGTGGACTGAATCATAGTTCAAGCCCATTTTGTTATTCTAATCTGATCTGTAACGTCCTCTGGATTCTGAGTGTGCTTCAAAATAGTCTTTTTTACCAAAGCAGCCTAGTTGCGTTGTGTTTCTTCTATTTTGTTGTATTAAAAATGCTCCTTTTTGTGGCATAATTACGCCTCTATTCAAACATATGTAGGACAACAAATTACGCCAAGCCATTAGAAAGCACTTTTCAAGAAGAAAAGGGGAAAAAACCCCAAAACAGTAGAAAACCAAGGGCTCCGGGAGGCAAAGCCGTGGAAGGTTTTGCCATGGGGGTTTGTCACGATGGCCACCCTTGGCTCCACGGCCACACGGGTATGGGGAGCTGGAACCCCCTGAACAGCTCAGCTCATCGTTGGTTGGAGCTGGTGCAGCTTCCTTTTCAAATGCGTTCATGATTGATAGAGCTCTCTTGAGGAGCATATAGAAACACAAAGGAACATAGGACCTGGTTTTTTCCAACCTTACTTTTAAAAAAGTGCATTGGGGACATTACAGCCCTGCATATCTTATGAGGAAAGGCTGAGGGACTTGGGTCTTTTTAGTCTGGAGAAGAGAAGACTGAGGGGGGATCTGATCAATGCCTATAAATACTTAAAGGGTGGGTGTCAAGAGGATGGGGCCAGGCTTTTTTCAGTGGTGCCCAGTGACGGGATAAGAGGAAATGGGCACAAACTTGAACACAAGAAGTTCCATCTAAACATGAGGAGGAACTTCTATACTTTGAGGGTGGCAGAGCACTGGAACAGGCTGCCCAGAGAGGTGGTGGTGTCTCTGTCTCTGGAGACATTCAGAACCCTCCTGGACAAGTTCTTGTGCAACCTGCTCTAGGTGGAGCTGCTTTGGCAGGGGGGCTGGACAAAATGATCTCCAGAGGTCCCTTCCAACCCCATATCATTCTGTGATTCTGTATCACACCTAAGTACTGAAACCATGATTCTCGTGCATTTAAAATGAAGGCTAATTACCCTGGGATTAGACCCATCACTCTTCCTTTCTCTTCGATGATGCAGTTCACAGCTCGTTTCCTCTGCATGTAGTACTTCTACAGCCTGGTGGGGCTCCCTGAAATCTACACACTGCATTTTATCTTGAAAATAAGGAATAAAGTCCTTCTCCTTGCTGTGGTGACCCTGGCTTACAAGAGAAATGAGCACAGTGAGGTCTGGCCCCGTCCCTGTAATTGTGAAAGAAAGTATTTGCCATTAGTTCTCTGGGAACAGTTTGTGTGGTCTCAGATTTGTCATTTTTAAGCACGGCAGCACCTGGGAAATCTCAGGGGATGAAGTGTGCGTAGGAGGAGTCTTTGGACTTGTCAAAATCTCATGTTTAAATCAAATACATACAAACTATTAAAAAAAATATATGTAGCTTCCTCAAAAATGTAGTCTTCCAGCTTTTTCATCCCTCGATCCCTGTCATTTTTCAGGTCATTGGGCCGTTGCCTTTACTGGTTTAGAACCAATATTAAAAAAAAAACTGTGGGAAAAAAAAAAAAGAGAGTTAAAAAGCTCACCTTTTTTCTGCATGTTTGGAAGCCAACAGAAACGGTTCACCTGCTGCTGAAACACAGGCTGACGCTTGCATTTCGCGTGGAAAAAATCCTGTCCAAGGGGCTCGTTTGTGAACACCTACAAGGAGCTGGGTGTGCAGGGGCCGTGTGGGACACTTGGTGATAGTGCTCACCTCCAGCTCCCTCTAATCTCTGCCTCTCAGGGCTCTGTGCTGACACATTTAACCCTTTGCTGAGGAAAATTGCACAGCCCAAGGGGAGTATTTAGCCAGGGGGCACTTTGCTGCCGCGGCAGGAGCGTGTTCCTTCTTCTCCCTGCTCTCAAACTGCTGGGGTTTTAAACCTGGCCTCAACGACACCAGCACGGTGTGTCTGCACTGAGCTTTGCGCAGCTGCTGAGACCCAGGGAGGTGTTTTTAGGGGAGCTCAACCAGTGGTCTGCCCTTGAAATATTAAAAACTGATGGAAAGGGAAGAAATCACTGCTTTAGGGGTCACAGTTTTTCTTGTAGTAGGTATTTTCATAGAATAGAATCATAACATCATAGAATGGTTAGAGTTGGAAGGAACCTTAGAGATCATCGAGTTCCACCCCCCTGCCATGGGCAGGGACACCTCCCACTAAACCAGGTTGCTCAAAGCCCCATCCAGCCTGGCCTTGAACACTTCCAGGGACGGGGTGTCCACAGCTTCTCTGGGCAACCTGTTCCAGTGCCTCACCACCCTCACTGTAAAGAATTTCTTTCTAGTATCTAATCTAAATCTACACTCTTCCAATTTAAAGCCATTACCCTTTGTCCTGTCACTACACTTCCTGACAAAGAGTCCCTCCCCATCTCTCCTGTAGGCTCCCTTCAGTAATTGAAAGGCCACTATGAGGTCTCCCCGGAGCCTTCTCTTCTCCAGGCTGAACAACCCCAGCTCTCTCAGCCTGTCCTCATAGGAGAGGTGCTCCAGCCCTCTGATCATTTTTTGTGGCCCTCCGCTGGACCTGTTCCAACAGGTCCATGTCCTTCCTGTGTTGAGGACTCCATAGCTGGAGTCATCAACGTCAGAGCTCTTGAAACACTCCAAGAGTTTTACTGACATAAGCAGTTGCATATATAAGCAATGACAAGCGATAGGACAAGAGGAAATGGCCTCAAGATGCTCAAGTTGCCTGCAGCTGCCTCCAGCAGGACACGTCCCCGGCCCTCCCAGTTGTTCCCAGGCCCTGTCTTTGAAGAGCTGCCGGAGAACATTGTCCTCATCCCTCCTGGGGCAGCTCTGGAGGCTCAAGACCACTTCCCTGTGATTGCAGCCCAAGACCTGCTCTTCCTTGCCGAGCCTCCTTTCCTTTGCTGGTGACGGCCCCATCCCATCTTGCCAAAGTGGGGCACCCTGGGGAATGGTCTGTCGGACGTTGCCTCTGCATTGACCTTCTCCCAGGAATGGGAGGTGGGGGGCTGGACTCCCACCCCGACCCCATGCTGACCCAAACCTCCTCTCTCTGGATATACCGACTTGCCTTGAGGGATGGACTTTTAGCATCGGTCTTCATTCACACTATTATCAAAGAAAAGGACTACTGCTAAGTGCTGCCAAAACCCAGAAAATAATGAGGTGTAAAGTGCTTTTCGTTATGAAGAGAACAGACCCTGGCCTGATCGTACGCCACCGGGAAACAAGGGCTCCAGCTCCACTCTCAGCTGGTATTTTTCTTCCCAAGGAAACCTCAAATTTGATCTTCCCAAAGTCCTCTCCCTCCATTATCAAACCTCATGTGGGCCTGTGTGAGTTTGCCCTCTCACTGCCAAAACTGGTGACTTCATAACCTCGCCACGGTTGAGTTAAAAAGCAATTATTTCTCCTACGTCCAAGGCCAAACGGGCGTTACCACCAAAAGCCACCAACCACCAAGCGGGTTTTGTGTGTGTGAGCGGTTGTGGCCTGTTGGAGAAACCCTCGTTGCCACATCCAAACGTGGTTATCCAGCACAGGTCAAAAAAAAAAATAAAATTAATAAAAATCTGAGGCCTAAGGGAGAATTTAAGAACAGTTCATCAGCCCTGGGAGCTCCAGGGAGATTGTTTCTTATAGCAATTAACAGACAAGATGATGATGATGATGGTGCTGGACTGATTTAAGGCACTGGAGCTTTGGAGGTGACAGACGTCAGATTGGGTCGGAGCAGAGGTTTGCTCTTCTGGTCTGACCACACAGAGTCAGGCAGGGACATGGACAGAGGGGGACGCACTTGCCAGGTCCAGGACCTTCACACATCACCTTTCACGGCAGCTGGAGAATTTTTCTCTTTTTTTTCTTCCCTTTTTTCGGGAATTTTATACAAATCACATTGTGTGAAATATGAGGTGGGGGGGATGATGTTCTCCCAGCCATGGATGCATCGCTGAGGTCCTAACCCAAACACCAGCCTTCACCTGGTGTTTTTAAGGACATCAGTGATCTCAGGGCTGTGACTCAAGCAAACGCATCACAAAAAAAAATATCAAATATTGGAAAGTTTCGACGAAGGCCCGTTAATTAACCCTCTGAAGGCTGTAATGTCACTGCAGTTTGTCATTTGTCTTAGTCATAATTGCCTGACTGTTTTTTAATACCATTTGGCAAGGATATTAATTTTTTTAAGAGGTGGCATCACACATGGTTTTACTCCCTGTTTTTTCTTGGTGAGTTACGTGTGGTGAAACTTTTAGGTGGTATTTCAGGGTTTCTTTAAGAGGAGGAAATTAATTTACAGCCATTAGATGTACTAAAGCGATAATTAAGACATTCAGAGGCATTATACAGCCTGTCTCCTAACAAAAGGGGGCTTTTGCAGTCTGTTTTTATGTTGTAGCTCTTCTTAGCTTTTTAAAAAATTCTTATTGACCTTTTTTTACTCCCAGGCCTTTCCCAGGTCTCTGGCTACTGCCCCGACACTCCTCTCCCGGCGTTACAGCCGGTCGCAGCTCCCTCTCACGTGCCCCGTGGCTGCCTGTTCCCTCTTTAAATAGTCCATTGGCAGCCGTTCATGCCCTCACCCTGCAGCCCTGGGATCTCCTGGTTCCCCTCTGGTCTCAGGTCCCTCAGCAAGACCTTGGTGAAACCCATCAGAGAAGCCCCATCAGTAACTGTGGGGCAAACGCTGTGTAGGTCCACCAGAAAACAAAGAATCAGTGCCAAGAGCAGAAATCAGGTAATGCACAAGTAGAAACCGTTGTGTGTCATAGATGATAGGATGAGGGGTAACGGTTTTAAACTGAAAGAGGACAGATTTAGACCAGATATCAGGAAGAAATTCTTTACTGTGAGGGTGGTGAGGCACTGCAACAGGTTGCCCAGAGAAGCTGTGGCTGCCCCATCCCTGGAAGTGTTCAAGGCCAGGCTGGATGGGGCTTTGAGCAACCTGCTCTAGTGGAGGTGTCCCTGCCCATAGCAAGGGGTGGAACTTGATGATCTCTAAGGTCCCTTCCAACCCGAGCCATTCTATGATTCTATGATTGACTGAAATATGGAAGTTGTGAAGAGACGGGGGAAAAGGTGACTCATCCTTTCTGCACTGGCGAAGAGAAGGGGAAAAGGTGACTCGTTTTTCCTGTGCTGGTTTTTAACATTGGCTGGTTTTTTTTCCAGCTTGTTGCTTTCTTTTTCTATGGGGGCAGATGGAAAACTCCTTGTCAGAAATTAAAAAAGAAATCTGCGCTGGGTTGATAGTCATGAAAAGGGGTTGTGGAAGCTGCTTTGAAAACCAGTCCTACATAAAGGTTAGTAAGTCAGTGAGTAATTAGCTGTGTCCTTTCATAAATAGTGTGAAAGATGACTGAAGTGTCTCAGTGTCCGCAAAAGAGGCAGCAGGACCCGGAGGCAGCTCCTGCTGCAGCGATCCCCACAGAAGGGATGGGAGGTCCCAGGGCTGGAGGAGCTGATGGCCCCGCACAAGGAGGCTGCTCTCACAGCTCCAAGCAAGGGCAGATACTTACCAGTAGAGATCTTCCCAGTGGAGTGATGACTGGGAAGATCAATGCACAATTACGGATTACGGTGACGTTACTGTAAAGGTCAACACATACCAGAGTGCCTCTAAAGGTGTTGGGTTGTTGAAGCTCCATCCTTGGAGATATTCAAAACTGCTGCACCAGGCCTTGGGTAACCTGATTCAAGCAGGGTATCGTACCAGATATCCCTTCCAAACCTTGCTGTCCTGAGTTGACCACTTTTGCCAATACATTTAGCTCATAACCACCAGATTCAAGCAGCCCACATTAACAAATAAATACTGATCAAGTCTTTTTATAAAGAGGGCCAAATAAATACTTGTTGCTGAAAAAAAACTAAAAGGAAATGAAAAGCAAACAGCCTCCTGTTCCAAACATCTCCTTTTGGCTTTGAGACAGCCAATATCAGGGATAGTAAGCAGATAGACTTAATGTTCCCACCATTCCCACCACTTAACTCTTACCTGGAGTACTGTGTCCAGCTCTGGAGTCCTCAACATAGAAAGGACATGGACCTGTTGGAACAGGTCCAGAGAAGGGCCAAGAAGATGATCAGAGGGATGGAGCACCTCTTCCATGAAGACAGAGAGCTGGGGTTGTTCAGCCTGGAGAAGAGAAGGCTCTGGGGAGACCTCATAGCAGCCTTTCAATTACTGAAGGGAGTCTACAGGAGAGCTGGAGAGGGACTCTTTGTCAGGGAGTGTAGTGACAGGACAAGGGGTAACGATTTTAAATTGGAAGAGGGGAGATTTAGATTAGATACCAGAAAGAAATTCTTTACAGTGAGGGTGGTGAGACACTGGAACAGGTTGCCCAGGGAAGTTGTGGATGCCCCATCCCTGGAGGTGTTCAAGGCCAGGCTGGATGGGGCTTTGAGCGACCTGCTCTAGTGGGAGGTGTCCCTGCCCATGGCAGGGGGGCTGGAACTTGATGGTCTTTAAGGTCCCTTCCAACTCTAACCATTCTATGATTCTATTCTATGAAAAGCTGCTAATAAAAATGAATCTTGAGCAACTAGGGTGGGCTCTGGGACCAATACCCCAAAAGATAATTCATATTTGTGAGGAAGATGAAACAAGAAAGTGTTCCAAGGCTTTTCCTTTTGCCTACTGCTAAGAGAGAAGTGTGTTATTTTAGAAATCAGCACAGAGGCTGTGACACCTATCACACACCTAGGAAGATGGAAACTCTAAGTTTGAAGGTTCCCTCCTGGCTGGAACACGTAAGTGCAGATGTTCAGGGGATTAACACTGCTCTGTGTGGCAGTGGCTCTCCTGCAGAATCACCAAGAAAAAAAGAGGCAACAAACTTCCCTCCCTAGAGCTGGCTTCTTCCTGCAAACCTCCACACTGCTCCCTTTGGACAGGGCAGGAGTTTTGACACTGAAGCATTTAAGCGCCGTTGGGTGAGCATCCTGCAAGCATCTGATGAGAGCAGTGCAGGGCTCATTAGATTGACTTGTTTTAACGTGTTTTACAACACAGGAGAAAAGAGAAAATAATTAGAAGTAAACTGCATGTTGCTGTTTCCAACATTTTCACCCAGCATCGTTTTTGCAGTCTCTAACAATGGCATAAATGAGCTGAGTAATGTGACTGAGCATCTAGAAAAGCCTTATTCCAGAAAACAAGGATGCTAAATCACATGATGCCCCATGAGCTGGGGTATTTTGCGAAATTACTGCTTCAAGGGAAGTGAGAATATTTTCAGTAATGGGGATGTTGCTTCATCGGTTTCAGTCATTCAGGGTTGCCACTGCCAAGAAAAACCCCTTCTTCTCCACCTCCTACCTTGTTATTTTAATTCTTAATTGGCGATATCTACAAAAGGCTGGTGGTTACCTCTATTTGCTGCCAGAGGAGCCTATTTTTTCTCTTTAAAGGGCTTATAAAACACTCACTGGGAAATGGGAAGGTTTCAGTGCTCTTTTTAACCACCAGCAGACAGTCCTGTAGAGTGAAAAGCACACAATCAAGAGCCAAGTAGGACTGAAATATCATCAGGACAACTCTTCAGTCTGTGTTGAGTTTAAACTATTGCTGATCCCCTACCCTAATGGACAATACTTGGCTTTGTATCACACAAAATGCAAGACCAAAACACCAGCAAACTCAATGAAGAGAATTTTTTTGGGACGGTTACACAACACAGAGCCTTTTGCGTTGTGCCTCTAGGACTGGTGTTCAAAACAGCTGGATGGGCTCCCGAGAAGATGTGGCTTTTTCATGTACTGGTGACCAGGGTGCATAGATGACCTGAGTTTGTTCATCTCTGTCTATGTGCTAGCACATGTGCTGTCTCTTAAGAACTGCTTGGTCCACCTCTGACAGTCAAATACCCAACACGTGCAGTGGAGACTTGTGTTTTAGAAGAAAACGATGACCACCTACAACGAGCCAAAGGCAGATCAACCTGCTTATGTTAACTGCAAAGATTTAGAGATATGATTTTGCCCTCCTTACCATGCGCACATATAATTCATTATACAATTCAGTGCTATACAAATGTAATGACAACCATGATCACTTAGGCCAGATCAACACTGGAATGCTATTTTATAGCTTATAATAGTTCATATATATTAACACAGCTAAAAAATGTGACTTTTTCCACTGGGGAGGATTTATTTTATTGAGACCTTCCTATAAATGTCAGATTCTGTTTCTTCATGACTGTTTAAACCTTGTTTTCCAGCTGCTGCCTTCTATGAAATGAGGCTAATAACAGTACCACTAACAGCTGGATGATTAATTCTTTAACAACTGTAAAATTCTCTGGTATGAACAGAAGAGGATTTCACCGTAGATTTCTCCTTGGTGTTTCTAGTATGAATAAGTTCTTCCTTGAAAGCAGCTGACTTCTGCTGCCTGAAAATTTTGTGTCCTTTCTCTCCCCTTTCTCCAACACCTTCATTCATTTAATAATAAAGTAGGAACTTCTATGAAATTTCTTAATTTTAATTCTCAATAACAGAATTTTGAGTACAGGGAGCCCTCAGGCACACATTATACAGGTCTTTCCAACAGTGGGTTCAGCAGGATCAGACAGAGACCATCACCGCAACAACGGACCCAGCCCTGTTGTGAACTACCAGGGGCATTTTGACTGCCCTGGACCCAGCTGGGTGTGGAGACCCCTTTGGTTACCAACCTGCCTGTGCCCACAGGTGCCTATGGTTACCAGTCATTGCCCGTGGAGTGGCCTCATCCAGTTTCAAAAAGTTGGAGAATCAGGGCTTCGTCTTGGCTGTTCAGCCCACCATGAGGATATTTAGAAGTTGACTGGCCGTGCAGACATGTTTCCAAGCATCTAGACGTCAGATTTCTTTCCTTTGTATATAATCCATGGAAAATGAGGTACTGTTTTCATGAAATCAATATTTGATGAAAATAACAAACGGAAAAGACAGACCCAGAACAAGAAATTCAGAAATAAATATACACACATCCCGGAATGGCTTTAAGCCATCCAATCCTGACTCACATCCATGACTTGAAGACTATACCCGTAGATGCCGCATTAAAACCAATTAGCTGTCGGCTGTTTGAAGTCCTGTGCTTACGCTGCTCCAGTTCAGCCATTCCCTTTTAGCAGCTGCTGCTTTTCCAGCTGATGAAAGTGTGATTCCAGCTGAGCGAGAAGCAGAATGGGGCACGTTCAAACCCCTCCGTGCTGTGGCGATCACCCCATTGGGACAGCTGCATCGGGGCTGGGAGCTGTGGAAAGAAAATAACCCCCTCTGTCCTGTGTGTGCATCTCTGGTATAATTTATATTGTATATAAATGTGCATCTCTGGTATAATTCATATTGCTCTGGCAAAAAGCATCCCTCCTGAAGCGCTGGACACACACGCAATGGGTGAGCAGAGCCTGGTGGACGCGGGACAAGCTGCGGCTGGTGATGAGAGTCCAAGAGATGGAGCCAAAAACGCTCCACGGTGGGAGTTTTGCTCACAAGTCTTCCTGCTGGGTTTCAGTGGCAGGTGGCTGGCTGTTTTTCAGCACGGCTAGTGCCCAGTGCTCATTTCAGGGGGCACCTGGACGCTGGGATCCTCTGCAGCAAACCAGTGGGAAGGGTCCGCTCGTGGTTCAGGTTTGCCCTGGGGCTTGCCTCCTCCCCTCTGGCCCTGCGAGGGGCTGCTCTTGGGACGGGGAGCTCTGCTCCAGACCCCGCAGCAGCTCCCCCAGGACAGCCAGGGCTTCCTGCAGGCCCTGCCCGGTGTGGGCACTGCACCCCTGGAGCACCCAGCGTCGCTCCACCAGCCTCCCCCCCTGCAGCCTTTCCCCCAGCTCGGTGGGATCCAGCGCACCCGGCACCTCCTGCTTGTTGGCCAGGAGGAGGACGGGGACACCAGCCATGCTGGGGTGGCTCAGCACTTCCTCCAGCGCTGCTGCTGCTTCAGGCAGCCGGGCCGTGTCCGTGCTGTCGAGCACAAAGATGAGGGTGCTGGTGTCCTCCAGGTAGCTGGCCCAGCTTGCCCGCAGGCTGCTTTGTCCGCCGACGTCCCAGAGGTTGAAGGATACGCGACAGGGTGTTTTCAGGGACTCCACGTTGAAGCCCACCGTCGGGCAGGTCTCCACAGCCCGGCCGCTCTTCAGTTTGTAGAGAAGGGTGGATTTGCCGGCAAAGTCGAGCCCCAGCATGACGACTCGAGCATCTCTTTTGCGCTGGCCTTTGGAGATCAGCTTCCCCATCAAGATGCTGTCGCAACCGTGGCAAAAAAATATTGCAGCCAAAAAAAAAAAGAAAGTGAGAGTATTTCCTCAATAATGCCAGTTAATAACAGGGTACTCAGCTCTGCCTCTCCAAGAGGGCACCTTAGATTTGCTGAAGACAGACACAGGCAGCTTGCTTTTGCTTCTTTTTGTAGCTAAAATGAGGTGAGAGCCATTATTTATGAGGTGTGGAGCAGAGCCAGGGAGCGCCGCTGGAAACAACAATCCCTATATCCCAGCTCCGCCGCCGCTAACTTCCATTTCCATTAGCGACCTGAAGTGATCGGTGCAAAAGAGAGCTAACACTCTGCAGGAAGAGGTGGAGAGACGGTGTAGCAAGTTTCCTCCTCCTTCTCCTCCTCCTCCTTGCATACAGAAATAAATGAGCTTTTGTTCATTGGCTTCTCTAGGGGAAATCCACCCCCAGCAGGACAGGACAAGGAGGAACCCGGGTTTCAGACCAGAGTTACTCTGGGAATTTGCTGAATCACAGCTCAAGGGTGTGGGTTTAAACATGAGCAACAAGACAACTGACAATTTTTCTGCCAGTCTGACGCCAGAAAGTACAAAACCAATCTCTGTAGCATCAGCTTTCACTACATTGTTGCGCCGATGGTAAAAACAGCAATTTAAAAAAAAAAAATATGCACACAAGCATGTTTTTTTAATGTCTCGTTGAAATATGACCAGTCAAAACACCTTCCTTGGGGTGAAAATCTATAAAATTCTTTACGCCGAGGTATTTACTACGTTTTAACTTTTGTAAGTAAAGCAAAGCCAGTCCTCTGTGGCTGAGGGGGGGTAAAAAAATCCCTTAAAAGAAGGGAAAAATGTTTAACAAGACAGCACCACTTGAACTTTAAATGCCAGAGGCAAAAATGTGCTGCTGAAACAGCTCCCAGAGTGGCTTGTGTAAGAGCAGCTGATGGCAGCCAGGCAGACGCCCAGCAAAGGCGGTGTTTACCTTTGTTATTGGTTGGGTTTTTCCTTCTAAAAGGCTGCAGAACTGAAAGCAGCTGTAAATCTCACATCGCGGCGTTCAGGCAGAGCTGCTCTCAGCCACCTTTATCTGAGGATGAAGAAGGAAATGTGATTCATCTGTGCTTCCCTAGGACCGCAGGGAACTTCCACACATCTGTGGGAGATAACAGCTTACCCAGCAATGATCTCCGGATGATGCCTCCGTGTGGCAAGCCACCATTGCTGGGGATGAAGTTCAGCACGTGAAAGGGACTCTCTGGTCAGTGACAGGTCACTGGTGGCCAAACAGGGGCATATTTCAGTTTTCCTTCTTTGATGATGATGATGATGATGATGATGAACAAGAAACAAAACAAAAGAATTTGGAGAATAAGTCTTATGAGGAGAGGCTGAGGGAGCTGGGGTTATTCAGCCTGGAGAAGAGAAGGCTGAGGAGAGACCTTATTGCTCTCTACAGCTACCTGAAAGGAGGCTGTAGAGAGGCGGGGGTCGGTCTCTTCTCCCAAGTCACAGGTGATAGAACAAGAGGAAATGGCCTCAAGTTGCACCAGATTGGATATTAGGAAAAATGTTTACACTGAAAGCGTTCTCAAGCATTGGAATGGGCTGCCCAGGGAAATGGTTGAGGCACCATCCCTGGAGGGATTTAAAAGATGGGTAGACATAATGCTTAGGGACATGGTTCAGTGATGTTTTTTTTTATCAGAAGTACATTGATGGTTGGACTAGATGATCTTAAAGGTCCCTTCCAACCTAAAAAATTCTATGATTCTATGAAAACAAGGACTCCAGCCCAGATAGGCTGGAAGGTGTTGCAGGGGGTCCTACAGACTGTACTTTGCAAGGTATTTCAGTGATACACATCTCTCTCATAGTTAACCCCCAGAGCTGGTTGGCATCAATAGCCTCCAGGAGCTTCGTGCAGCTTGTGGGTATGTCATGTCAGATGTGTTGCTACGGTCAGGCTTCAGGTTAAGCCAAAAGCTACTGCTTATTTACAGCAGTTGTTGTAGAGTCTATCTAGCAGTAGAAATGCACCACCACCCATGCAAAATGTATGTTCATGTGTGAACTTTTCTGAAACCAGTCTATAAATGGAAAAAGGGCAGGATTCTCTGTAGATAGGAATAAAAAAAAAAAAAAAGAGAACTATGGTGTGCACCATGCTGCTGCCCGAGGGTTATACCCATTTGTCCAAGTTCTTCATTTTTAAAAATAAGTTAAATTGTTCTCTGGCTCCTTAATCTGCTTGTTCTCCATTTCGGGAAAAAACGTTCCTCCCCATACTGCATTGATAATGTCAATGTAGTTGGTATTTTTTGCTGCACCAGGGGGTCAAGTGAATGGTGTCTTGATCTTTTCGTGTTTCTCCTGCTTCTGCTACTGCTTCTCTTCTCGGAGGCTTGGTAGGAGGCTGTGGTACGCAGCTGTTCCATCTGACCAGGCATTCATAGCACTGAAATTTCTCTCAAGTAAACTAAAATAGAGATATGGGAAGGAAGGGTGGAAATTCTACCATTCAATGAATAATGGAGTATTTGAAATAAGATGGGATAGAGTCTTCATTGCATCACTCTCTAACATGCTACAGAAATAGGCTGCTTCTGAAAAAAAAAAAAAAAAAGAAGAAATAAAGTCAGAATACAGAATGCAACTAGGGTACAGTTTTACTGAAGATTACTTTTGGGTTTTCTATGATACAAAACAGAGTAATTCATTGGGAAACAGAGGCAATTCTGTATTTAATTTTTTTTTTCACATTCTCATACCCTGTGTATTGAACCACAACCTATTTTTTTCTTCCTGCCAATTATTCCAAATATGGGGTTCAAACTTGTGCCTACAGATTCTGTTCTGCCCACAGCTATGTTATAAAAGCATAGTATTTCCAATAAATAATGCATGGGAGCAATTGCAAATCTGTTTAAGAAAGAATGAAAGAAAAGAAAGTAAAAGCAGACGAGATGAGCTCTGAGTGGGTCTATTGCTGGAGAAGAAAGGCCATACACTAAATAATTCAGAAATTGTGTTCAGAGACGAGGACAGGCCCAACCCCTGCTATGTCTTCTGTGGGCAGAACAAACGCTCTTGCCTTGTGTTTCAAGTCTCCCAATTCACAAGAGCAAAGCCAGTGGTCACTAATTCCATTTATAAATTCATAGAATTTCAGTCAATTTATTTCTTTGCTGATTGTTAGGCATGCATTTCCCTGTTTCCTAGATATGCATCACAAACAGCAATAGTCAGGACTAGTTCAATAGGAGAGAATCCTCCCCTCCTTCCCGTGCCCTAAATATTCTGGAACTGGAATTTTGACCCAATCATTATATTCACTGTCAAAGCACTTTGCCCTCACTCCATGGGGTGCAGGCAGAAGGAAGGAAGAGACCTTAAACTGAAAGAGGGTTGATTTAGATTGGACATAAAGAGGAAATTGTTTTCAGTACAGATGGTCAGACACTGGCACAGGCTGCCCGGAGAAGTTGTGGGTGCCCCATCAGGTTGCTCAGAGCTGATTCCAACCTGACATGGAATGTTTCCAGGGACGGGGCATCTACCACCTCTTTGGACACAGGCACAGGTTGCCAAGAGAGGCGGTAATGCCCCATCCCTGGAAACATTCCATGTCAGGTTGGAATCAGCTCTGAGCAACCTGATCTAGTTGAAGATCTCCCTGCTCATTGCAGAGGGGGTTGGACTAGATGACCTTTAAAGGCCCCTTCCAACCCAAACTATTCTACACCCTCACTGATGCTATGTTACAGTTTTCAAAGGAGAAAGCTTGGTCCTTTTCTCTTCTTAGTCCCCACCTGTCCAGCCTGCTGTGACCCCCGTGTTGAAAGGTGGCAGGCCCTAGGACACAAACATGCCCACAGATGTGGTGTCATGCTCCCTGCTCAACACGGTTGGATGCTACGAAAGGGGTTGGATGTTTGTTTGCTTTCCATTTCAGACCGCCCTGCTGCCAGTGAGAGGGACAAACTGAAAAAAACCCAACCCAAACCAAAAAAACCCAGCTTGTGGTGCCCACCAGTTTGGCCAGGAGCATTGAACTGGCTGCAGGTAGGCTCTGAGAAGAAAAGCTTCTGAGCTCTGCCTTGCAGAACAATCACACAAGCTTCCCCCCGTGTCACAGGTTTGGATTTGAAAACTGCAGGATGGGAAATGACAGTCCAAGACCTTCCTTACATGTGGTTACGGCCTCCTACTTGTGATGAATTCAGTGGCACTCCTTCTGTGGTTGGGCTCGGTGTTCACAACAGGTTGAATGGACACAAGAAGCTGGCCCTCATGCCTGGAAATACCAAGAGTGTCCAGGACAGGTCCAAATAGAGTCGCCCATTTGAACTTCCATGAGCGATGTTCTCCTCATCATGACTGACCAGCACCACCTGGAACAGTGTCAACGATGACATGGCATTTGTTTGTCCTCAACCCTCCTGAAAAGACATGGTATATGCTTCCAGTGTATCTGGGAAATGTTTCATGCCCTTTTTTGGTGTTGTTTAGTGAACATTTCCCTGTTGTTCAATTTGTGTGGTCCTCATACAGCTGGAACAGAAAGTTGTTGAGAAGATGTCAGGGCCCTGAGGGCCTCGGCCCATCCTATTTCTCAGGGAGGTGCCTGACGCCCAGGGCTGGGGCTGTCCCTACATAACCCCCAGCCTCCCTGCTTCCTGGCTGGGGACAATGGGAGGGGTTCTGGATGCCAGTTCCTGCCCTGATGCCCCCTTGGGAGCCCTCATTGCACCCTGTCAGCGAGGTAGATGTGGAGAAATATGGCATGGAGCAAAGACTTCTTCCTCATGTTCTCATCCCTTAGCTGGCAAGTGTTGCAGCAGCTGATGAGGGAAGGAAAAGTACTTGCCTTGCTTTGATTCCTGTTTGAACTATTACACCTTTTTTATACGACTGTAGAATATTTTTCATAAATATTGTTACTCCAATATCTGAATTTATAATTTCCAAAGCTGTTTAGAATTTTACCAGGGTTCAGGTCCCCTCTGTAGACTCATTTATTCAAGTGCTACCCAAATAGTTTTGGTTTTTCCCACAAAAATTGGCAATGCTCTGTACTGCCCTGTGTACAGCCCTCTACACTGGAACTCTCATTCCAAGTTCTTCTTCTTATGTCTTAAATTCACAGATCTCTTCCTCCTTGACTCCTAACATCTCAGATTTGTATCCTCAGGGCTATTCAAAACTGAGCTTCTTTGGCTTCCTTACCTGTCTTAACACTGTCACTCCCTTTTTCTGAGACTATTCATTAACTCTTCCTCTTATGGTTGGTGTCTATCCCAGTTTAGGTCATACATTCATCTATGCTAATCTATGCCACATACTGCCTACATCCTGTTTTCACTTTAGAAACTAGTGAAAATACAGCTTTGACTATCTCAATTCTCAATTATTAATTAATCTAAATTCTTCCATTATTCTTAATGTTTCTATTTGAAAAGACAAAAAAGAGCAAACAATGAGCACACGTAAAAAAATATCCGTGTTACGTGTGCCAAAAAAAGGCTTTTGCTCCATTGTCTTACATATCCTGGTATTTCCTCCTCCATCTGTTGAATATAAAAGCTATGAAGCAAGGACTGTCTTTTTGACTATTCCTTCAATTGTTTTCAAGAGAAAGCCCTGTAGAAGCTAATGATACTTAACCATACTGCCTACCTGCACTGTATATACTATAGGTAATATCTTATCTGTTGCTTCTATGATTAGTTAAAATTACAGCTTGGCGGTACACTGACGAAGCTCGGCTTTCCAGGTTAGTTTGGAGGAAATTCTGCTTTGCAATATACAAATCCAGCTCCCCTTAAGGGGCCTTCCCTCCTTCCAGTTCAACAGGAAGAAATGTGATTAAAATTACACTGTGAGCATGGACCTGAAAATGAGCTCTGTACAACCTGCCAAGTTCAAGAGCAACAGTGGAGTCTCACTCCCAGCACTCCTCATATTCAGGGGTTTTGGATACAATGTTTTGTTTGATCTTTTTTTTTTTAGTAATCATCTTATCTTACATGTTTGGGACGTTTTCTAATAATAATAATAATAATAATAATAATATCCAGTACTTAAAGGGTGGGTGTCAAGAGGATGAGGCCAGTCTTTTTTCAGTGGTGCCCAGGGATAGGACAAGAGGGGCACAAAATTGACCATAAGAAGTTCCACCTAAACATGGGGAGCAACTTCTTTACTTTGAGGGTGGCAGAGCACTGGAACAGGCTGCCCAGGGAGGCGGTGGAGTCTCCAACTCTGGAGACATTCAAAATCCGCCTGGACAAGTTCCTGTGCAACCTGCTCTAAGTGGACCTGCTTGGGCAGGGGGGTTGGACTAGATGATCTCCAGAGGTCCCTTCCAACCCCATGTGATTCTGTGATTCTGTAACAATGAAGTAAATGCATTGAAAAGATACTGGAAATTATCAACAAGAATGAAAGTTACAAACTGATCTTTACTACCTTACTGTCTGGTAAAACAGATGAAAGAAAAGCAAAGCTGTGGAAAAATTGCAGAAATTGCATTTTGTCTGGCTGGCCACAGAGCGTCACTGTTATCCCACACCTTTCTCTATGGAGAGCGTATCTCCACCAGCATCGGCTCCTGCCAGACCGCAGATGTCAGAGCTCCTGCTTCGATTAGGGGAGGACTTAGAGCCTTTGGCACCCTTTTGTGGCAGAATCACTTTGAAACAGGTTTTGCTGAATGACAGATGTACGTATATTTTGTGTACCTGTTCTCCCACATCCACAGAAAGCTGACAGTGAGGACTGTGGAACAGAGTTGGAACAAGATGCCAGCTCCATGCAGGTGACATTTAGCTCCAGATTGTTTTCCTATCAGATTTAGCTGGCATTGTATCCCAGGACTCTGCAGTTTGAATGAAAACAGCCAACTGGCTGACGGAAAAAAAATAATTCTGAATGAGGAGGAGAGAAACGCTTTGAAGACTTTTCTTCTTTCAGTATCCTTTAACAGGTCGCTGACAGTCGGCATCACAAATCCTCACTGTTTGTGGTCACTTATAAAGCTACAGATACAGAACAAATTTTTTTAATCTCCAACTGACATGATTATAAATTCTCCTAAACTTGGATTTATCTGTGACTACATACACCTTTGAGATCTCCGGTTTTGACAACATATACTTAGAAATGAAACTGCTGATTCAGGTTGCATTAAGGTTTGGGGTGTAATTCAATGCCATGCTATTGTCCATTTCGAATCTCAACCGTTCCCAGTTTGGTCACTTGAGAAAAGCACCTCATAGTCACCTGCTGCTGTTATCAAAGGAGATGTAAGCTGAGACTGCCAGTGTCGGAGAGAGAGGGATCAGCACCTGAGCTAACCCACCAAAGTCAGCAACGAGGTATACATATTATCTGTAGACAGTCTTAAGCAATCGTTCCTTTTATTCTACAAAACCTGTCTCTGAATACCATTGCTTTGCCTGGTTGTCCAATTTAATGCTTTCACAATGCTTTCCAGTCTGTCATAACTTTTCCAGGACAGATATAAGGTTTCATATCCCTTTTCCTTCTAGAAAAAAAAAGATGGGGAAGGTTGCTTTTTGTTGTTGCTGGCTTTTACAAAAAGCCAAACTGAAAGAAAAGGAACTGAAAATAGATATTATCTAGATTATAAAATCACTTCTGCTCCATACAGAGCAGTTTTTTAGCTGTTTCAGCTGATTGTAAAGCTCAGGCTCAGTATAAACTGCCTGCAACTACTGTTTAAGGACTTACTGCACATGGGAAAAAATAATTAGTGATGACTAATACCAAGAAACTTAAACCCATGTGAATAAAAAACCTGACTGTGGGGCTTTTGTTTCAGTACTTGTTAAAACAACTGGGTTTCTGTATCTTGTACCTAAGCAGGCCTGTTCACAGTACTAAATAGGATCAAAGCTCTGTTTACACAGCTCCACCTTCACACCATTTCCTAGCAATGTCAGGAAAGGCAGTTGTTCTTGCCAGATGATTCCTCTGCAGAGCCACAAACACCAGCTGAAAATAAGTGTTGTGTACGTTCCCCTTCCGGCTCTTTTTGGGCGTCCCATGGATGCTCTGATGACACTTTTCCACGTATCTTATTTATGCCTTCTCTTTTTCTTGCTCCAGAATTTGCACAATCTATTCAGCAGGGCTTTCCTGATGCCAGCTAAAGTCACTCAGCAGCGCAGTATGCAGGAACTTGGCAGGGAAAATCTCTTTTTACCCTGGACCTACTGCTGTGCTTTCCTTGCCTCATATTCCAGGGCAGAATTTCTTCAGCATCACTGATTCTCTCTCAGAGCAACCCATCTACACTTGATTCCTGGGTACTGAAATTGGTTTTTCTTTTCCATTTTTTTAAAATAAAAAGTAATTTCTTCTTTAAGCGGCTTTCTTTTAAATTGACCACCTCCAAAGACAGATTGATACTTCCAGTGAGTTCTACGCTACTGCTTTATGTTTCATATGGATCACCTCCCCACTCACTACAAACCCCAGCTGCTTCTGACTCTTCACACAGTCAGGAAAATACGTGAATTTTTAGAAAGGCGGAAGCCATTTCCTGGTAACAACTTTATGTAACAAAATAGCTCTCTTGGGAGTGCTGGTCTCCAGCCTTCCTTTTCCTGGATCCTCCCCCACCACTCTGCCTCTTACTTGAGCCGCAGGTAGAGACACAGAACTGTAGAGAGACAAGATTATGTCAATGCTAAGTTCTAACAGGTACTTACATACTCGCTAAGAACCTATGAAGACAGGCTGAGAGAATTGGGGTTGTTCAGTTTGGAGAAAGCTCTAGGTAGACCTTGTAACAGCCTTCCAGGATCTAAAGGGGGTCTACAAAAAAGGCGGAGAAGGACTTTTTACAAGGCCATGTAGCTACAGGATGAGGGGTAATGGCTTCAAACTGTAATAGACTAGGTCTCAGGAAGAAATTATTTCCTGTGAGGGTGGTGAGACACTGGAACAGGTTGCTCAGAGAAGCTGTGGATGCCCCATCCCTGGAGGTGTTCAAGGCCAGGCTGGATGGGGCTTTGAGCAACCTGCTCTAGTGGGAGGTGTCTCTGCCCAGGCAGGGGAGTTGGAACTCAATGATCCTTAAGGTCCCTTCCAACCTAAACCATTCTATGATTGTATGCATTGAAAGTTTTTACGTGACTGTGTCAGAACATTAATGCTACCCCTAGGAACTAGTTGGTTTCAGACATCACAGGCGCTGGCCTGAGGTATAACCAGCACAGCCCCTACCACAGTGCTGCTAGATTGTGCTTGGCTGCGGCCAGGGCAGGAAGCCTGGGCTGGCTGCACTCCCACCTCGTTTTCCCCTCGGCTTCATGCCGGTGACGATGCAAAGGGCAGAAAGGTGTCCTCTAGCACCTGCCGCCGCGGGGAGGGCCAGCCGTGCCCGCCTGCCTGCCCTCGCCGCCAACACCCCACCAAGCGACAGCAGCCGTCGGGGCTGCTGAGACCGGTCGGCTGCGGAGCCCAGCGCTGAGGCCTCACACGAACCCGCGAACCCTTATGGCGATGCCTGCCGGTAGCGGGGGGCTCCGGAGACCGTCTATGGGCGCAGGCCCGGGCACCACCAGCCGCCCGCGCCCGCTCCCCCTCCCTCTCACGACGGCTCCACGCCTGAGGAGACCCGCCTCGCGCCCGCGTGTCACGTGGCCACGCTTACAGCGTCCAATAGGCGCTGAGGAAATTGGGGGGTGGTGGGAGGGTGGGGAAGAGCCACCTCCCAGCGGCCACGTGACAGCGCGCGCGAACGGTCAAGCGGGAAAGGCCTGCCCCCCGAGGCTTGGTGTCACGTGACGCATCTCTCTGCCCGCCCCGCTCCGCCTCCCTTCGCGGCCCGCCGCTGTCACGTGGGCAGTGCCGGCGCGCGCAGTAGCTGCCCCCTTGGCGCGCGGCGGGCGCCGAGCGGCTGTAACGGTCCCAACGGCGGTGGCTGCGGGCGGCGTCCCTCAGAGGCAGCGGGAAGGCCCAGCCCGCCGGGCGGAGGGGCCGCGGGGAGCCCGCCCGGGGGACGCGGCAGGGGCCGGGTGAGGGGCGCTGGGGGAGCGGGCGGGGAGCTGTCGGCGGTGGGGAGCGGTTGGAGGGAGGCCGCCGCGGGGATCCCGGCCGGGGTTCTGTCAGGCTGTGGTGGGTGGCCGCCCGTGGGGGGGAGAGAGACCTCTTCTCACGGAAAAAGAAGGGGGCTTGGTTGGGGGCCGTCCTCGTCCGAGTGACTTGGCGAAGCTTTCCCTTGGTGCGCCTGTGAATTTGTCGCACACAGCTCTTCGGGAGTCTCTCTTCCTGCTTGGCGTAGCTCACAGTATGTTTACAGGTTTTTGTGGGCTTTTTTTTCTGATTCGTGATGTTTCGGTTCATCCTTCCCTTTGTTGTCGGCTTTCTGAAGGCTCGGATCCAACTTAATGAAAAAACGGGGACTCTCAACAATGTTGTGTTGTTTGTTTTTTTTCCTCACTGGACTTTATGTAAATAATTAGTGTTTCTTCAGTTTTTGATACGGTTCTTCTGAATTAAATATTAAAGGAATGTTTACTTTTTTAAAGGAACTTTCCGAGTTCTAATTTAGACGCCTTAAGTGACCTCTCTCAGAAGGCATGTTGTTGTCTACTGATGAAAAATAAAATGGACTTTAATCGTTTAAACTAGAGATGAGATTATGAGAAAAAGATGCTAAACATCATAAATGGTTATGTGTTTGGAGCACAGTGCTTTTTAGAAAGTTGTTTGGAAGATGAAATAATTCCTTAGAGCCTTAATATGAATGTTTTCCTTCGAAAGCTTATCTCTGTATGCATCAGATTGAAATACAGGTATTGCTTTAGAATGTCTCTTGTCCTGAGTGAACGGCTTCAATAAGTTGCAGTAATGACTGAGCTTAAAAAAAAACAAAAACGGCATACTGTGATTGCAGTTCAGTTTTGTTATGGTGGGTGGATGACTGTCATCCTAGTAAAGGTTTTTTTCCTATGGCTAAAACAGTCTTATGTTCAATAGTATTTATGTGTGTGGCAGGGTTTTTTTTTTTTTGCTTGTATCTCTTTCAGTTGGTTACTCAAAGTAAATAGGAGGTCTGGTTGTCAGTTCTTAGATCAGCAGGTTTTTCTTTCCATGTATTGCTCATAAAAGGCATCCAGTAATAAATCCTGCAGAGGTTTGAACACACAGATTTTGTCATGTAAGTCTTGTTTATGTAAGGTCTAAGGAAAGTAAGTTAAAGCATGTGATTTCAGGGAGTGCAATATCTTTTTGTTGGCAAGGAGAAAGCCACAATAATGTCACTTGGCTCATGCACCTGATTAATGTCAATAGTATGTATTGTTTCCCTGTTCTTTCTCAATACTGAAATATGAGATGAAAAAAACAAATTTAAGCTGGAGAAAACATGGGAGACATTAGTGTTATGTCTGGGATTTGACTCTTTCTTGGTCGAGGTGTCCTTAAAATTAAAAAGAGATAAGTGTGCCAGTCATTTCTTCTTGTTCTAAAGCCAGATATCCCAGCTTTTATGTTCTCAGTGCTATTTATAATTCCCATAGACAATTAGGAGAAATAAAGGCCTGAGCCTGCAGTTTCTTTCAGTGCCGGAGTTAAGTCTGCCCAGCTAGAATAAACTGTGACATTGGAGCCTCGGGAAAGAGTGAAACAAACAGAAATGCAATTGTGTTCAAATAGTCTTTACAAATAAGGGGATAATCTTTGAGGAGTTAACTATAGTTTTTTGTTGTGATGACAATTGGCACTGTTTTCCCTGTAGGATGTTGTGTTAGTCTATTGTTCTCTCCAGCATGGATTTGTTTAGCTGAACTATGAACTCTGTAAAACTTTACCTAAAATAATTTAACAAAACATTTTGTAGTTGTTTTTTCTTTTTTTTTTTTAAGGCAGGGATTTATGTTTGCCAACACATATCACTGAGAATCAGCCTGTGCACTATTTTAGAAAGCAGACTAGTGAGAAGTTGAATGCATAGGCAGCACTTTAGCACAGAATTTGTGAAGGGCTTCTGCCTCTGAAAGCATGTGGCTTTTAAAAATGGTGAGAAGATCTAGATTATTTTTTCCCCTAATGTTGGTGAATGCTCTGAGTTCAGTTTCTTTTTATCACAATATGTGGCCAGTTCAGTTTCCTTCTCTACAAGTTATCCTTTCTTGCTTATTTTTAGCCTCACTGAAAGTCAAACAGTCATCTTTGTTTCTGTTCCTGTTTGTATACTGATATTGTTGGATAATTTCAAAGACGTCAAAGCAGTTAGAAGAGGTATTGTTGATATAAACTCCCTCTGCTGGTTAGTTCTGCAGTAGAAATGAAGCGATATGGTATATAGTTATCGCTGATTAATGCAGCAGACATGAAAAGACAGTTAAAAGCAGTGACATATGGTGTTTCTAAAAGCAACTATCTACAAGAACACCAAGTTTAAGCTGATGACTTTTATACTCATAAGGCTTTTAATTGCAATTAACTTAAAATCTACATGTTGATATGTGATAGATACTCCTTAGAACTGCTGCTGCCATGTTGCATACGGAATCTAAACAATATTTTGAGAGCTAATGTATTGAGCCAGCTATTTGCATACAGAATAATAATTTCGTTACTTTGGACTCCACGTGGTACATTTGCTACAACATTGTACTTAGTATTTCAAATTAGGGTGCAGCCCTTGCATAGTATGCAATGCAGCAGGGTCCAGGCCTCTACATGATTATCAGGAGAAGTAAACATTAATCTTATCTCTCTTATTGATGCAGTGCAGGAAGGGCGAGTGAAGGACATAGTGTTTCTTGGTGCCACTGCTTGCAATGGCAGACTGAAGTCTCCTAGATCAGCCTTTCGTAGCAAGGATTTGCCTGGAAGAAACTCTGCGCACACTTCCCCTCCCCATGTTTGGACAAATGTTGTGCAAGGATGAAGTTTGCATGTGGTTGGTGTGAGAGGTCAGTCACAATACTGCAGAGAGTCTACTCTTTTGGAAAGTGTGCAGTATATCTTGCCAGATGCTAAAATTAATTTGGTTTCTGTTTTGATAACACTGAGCTACTTTACTGACAGCTCCATTTACTGTACTGTGTAGACCCCCTATTTTTTCCCCTTCCTGTGGCAATTAGAACTTTTATTAGAAAAATTGGCTAGGGTTGTTAAGGAATCCATCTTTAGAGAGGAAAAAGGTGGTGCTTATGCCTAGGTTGGGCATTTATTTTACATGGAAAATGGAGAATAAGTAGTTGAAACAGCTTTCCATGCACAGTTAAATCTAAGAAACAGTAGCCTGTGTATAAACTCCAGCACTTTTGGGTTTGTATGTTATTCCACTCATTTAGATAAAAGCATAAACAAAAATAGCTGCTGTTGCTATGGTAAAAATGTTGCAGTTGAATGATGATAGGTACTCCAGCAAATGGCAGCATCTAAAGGCAATAGTTAGTATTTGTAGAGGAGGGGAAAAGGTTGTGGGTTTGGGGAGAAACAGTATATATTCTAAAAAAGGCAAGAGGTGTTTTCTGTTTGGTTTTGGTTTTAAGGATTTTTGTTTACCTTTATTGGTTGCTAAACCTGGAGAGACTTCAGGATTTATTAAAGAAACAAGCCTACCAGTGGCAGATGAGTTGTCGTTAAAAGCCTTTTAGGGAAAACTCCTGAAATAACTTTGTAGTATTGTAGCAGCAGTTGAAAATGGAAATATACAGCATTCTTTTAGATAAAGAAGTGTTACTGGCAGAAGTGGTAAGGCTCTTCATCTGTGGATGGAGTTCATTGCTCCTGTCTTCAATCTGGGACGTCTTGTGTGCTTGAAAGCTTTTCTTTTATCTACTGGTATTAGTTTGTCTGACACAATGTCCAGCTGAGCTTTGAGGTGTATGAGGAAAATACGGAGTAACTCACACAGGTTTGTCAAAGAGGAGTGGTTAATTGAGTCTTACAGTAGTGGAAAATAAGCCAAGCAGATTAAAGACCTAGCGCAAAGATCAGAAAGAGAGAGATAAAGTAGCATACTTTGAACTGGTTACCTTTAGAGTAGAATTGGTTCTCAGGGTACTGTAAAACTTGTTAATTTACTAGGACATTCTCCATTAAAATAACATTTTGTCTTCGTGTCTTAAACTGACAAGATGTGTTGAAAAGAACTTCAGTGAAGAAAATCCATTTCTTAATGTTGAGTTTATGACATGTTTATGCCTTGCCAATTGTGTATTATATGGGGCAAATTAAGTAGGTAAAGTCAGAAGGGACAATTACTTGCTCAAAAGAGCAAGTCATTGCTGTCTCCCTTTAATTGATTGATAGTGTCATACATTAAAAGATTTGCCAAAGTGAGGTAATAAACCTTAGCAGCTACCTAGCCTGAGTTTGTAACTGGACTAGAAATTAAGAAGGCTTAAATGGATTCAAATCTGTTTAGCTGTGTAGAAGTTGCTTTGTTCTTGGCATCAGGTAGACTTTCAAAAGCTGTTCTACAAATACATCTATTATGAATGTGCCATCTGGAGACCTGAAGTGTTTTCAAGACGGGCTGCAAATGTGAAATACAGAGTGAAGTCAGGCTCTTAGTGAGGGAGCTGCCTATAGAGCAGAGCTGGGTTTGTTTGAGCAAGGTTACAAAATTTGATAAGGAGAAAAGTCCTTGCTTGTGTTGGGTGGTTTTTTGTATACATTATTCCACTGTGACATCAGTGTTTCTCAAACTTTTTTAAAAATAATAATAATAAACTGCCTCCTTCCAGGAGCACTGAACAACCTGTATTTTAGGATTGACTACTGGTCTTGAATAGCTTTCTGAAGCTATGTCTTGCTTGGTTCTTAACTGTGCTGACAAACATCAGACACAAAGGAAAGAGGCTCTCTTGTGTTCTCAGTGTTGTCCATATCTGATAGCCAGGCATCATCGAGAAGAAGCCTGACTTGAAAGCAACAAAGCAAAGAGTAGGGGGATTGGACAGAACTGGAGCAAACAAATGAAAAGGAAAGAATTAAATGTTAATGGGAGGATGGCATCTGGATAGAGACTGCATTTCTTACCCTTTAGCCGCCTTTTTTTGTTTGGTTTTTTTTTTTTTTTAAATGGTTTATTGTGATTTGTATCATGTCACTGACATTCTGTGGAATTCTCCACCTAGTGCTTTTCATATTTCACAAACTTGCTGATACCCCTGAGGATGGTTCATAGATTGTCAGTGGCAGAAACCCTTCAGGGTATGAGTGATGTTACAGTTTTTATGTGCTGAAGGACTGAAGACCTAAATAAGCTCTGTGTTTACTGTCAGCTTTTGTTCTTGAACTGGTGCAATTGCCCTGAGGAAGCTGGAAAGATAGAGCATTGTGGAAGGATGGATCGTATACATCTGTGTTCATTGACAGATAATGTTTATACCCAGCCATATTTCCATTTTTTAATGTGGTCCAGTTGACCATAATCTGTTTCTAAGTAACAGATTATGACAATTTTACCTAATTGGTTTTCTCTGATGTGTTTCACTTGTTTCACTGCTTAATTGTACAAAATCATGAATTCATCTTGTGTTTTTGTGGTCTCACAAATAGCTTTTGACCTTAATAACAGCTTTTGATTAGGCAAGGCATGGCAGATTTGGGTCATAAGCTCAACAGCCCCAGTTTTATTTTTATTTGCAGGATTCATATATGCATCAACAGCTTGCTTATGTGGCATGTACAAGTTGTAAGACTACAAAAAAAATTTACAAGTGAAAATTTTGTGAGAGTTTAAACTGAAATTCCCTCTAAAAATGCTCTCAGAAATCCACTCTGCCACTGGTGGATATTTACTAGATAAGAAGCTTTTAATAAATTTGCTTGTAGAACAGCACATGTTCAGTTGTACTGAATACAGTTTACTTAAATATCCTGTTAAGAAGAAATCTTTTCTTCCTGTGTCCTACCAGTGACTTGCTATTTGTTCACCTTAATACCTGGAAATATAGTTATATATTTCACATGGAATAGAATGTTACACTTTCAGAGACACAACATGTGTCTTTCATTTGAAGATTATCTTAGTGTTTGTTGAAGAAAGTGCAAAATACACTTTTTAATAAGCTTTTGGTTTTATTGCAGAAATGTCATCTTACTTGTAGAAACGTCATGACACACAGCAGCATCATGGTGGATGTAGGAAAGTGGCCAATATTTACCTTACTGTCACCTCAAGAGATAGCATCTATTCGGAAAGCATGTGTATTTGGTACATCTGCCAATGAAGCTATATACATAACGCACAATGATGAGGTAAGGATGTAATAAAGTGGGACATATTCTAGAATTAGTTGTTTTCAGAGTCCACTGAATACTTGTAAATGAATAGCTTCTTAAAAGCATTGTGAGAAGCTTGTATATTTCAAAACATGTTGGATGTAACCTGTAATTTTTTTTTTAGTCTTGTATGGGGACAATATAGATGGAGTATTTAGAAAACTTACAAATGACAAAAGCCAGGATGGATTACATGCACTTTTGAAGACAGTCAGAATTCAAAAGAAGTTGTGGTAGCTTGAAATTAAGTGCAAGCATTCCAGGTATGAAGATGAGGCTATGGCTTGCTCTTTATAAACTGCTTTTAAAAGGTGGTGGTGTCTTATGCTTTCACAGTTTAATACTTTTTATAGTATAGTTCCCACAAATGAGAAGCGTAGCTTCCAGGCATGCACGAATTCAGACTCATCAGTTAACTTCCAGAGTGTCCCCATGCCAACTCTTGAGCTTATTAACTTCCATGAGGGAAGTCTCAGGCCCTCAGGACTCTGTGGCAAAACTGGCTTTATGAAGACCTAGATATAACCACATCTGTGCATACCTGAGTATAAATCACTTGAAATGAGTATTCCTCTGTTTTTCAGGTATTTGTTTTTGGACTGAATTGCAGTAATTGTTTGGGAACTGGAGATAATCAGAGCACAATAGTACCAAAGAAATTGGAAGCCTTATGTGGAAAGAAGATTTCCAGTCTCAGTTATGGAAGTGGACCCCATGTTGTACTTTGCACTGAAGGTAGAAAATTAACATTTAGTATAGAAACATAAGTTACAGATTTTAAGTTTCACTTGCATGTAACAAGAATGGCTTAAGGTGTAATTGTATTAACTTGATAATTGGTTAATGTACACTAAGGGGTTCTCATTGGTCTTAAGTGGAACTAAGAGTATTCTCTAATGGGTAAAGTATGTTTCTGTTATGTTTCCATTATGTTGCAACTGTAGAGTTTTACTCTATCATTTATGACATACTCAATCTTACCTGTGTGTTTTCATGTATTTCTACAATAAATCTAGGGATTATAGTGATATGTGTATATAAAATAGTTATTTAAAATAAAAATTATACAATTTTTTTGTATACAGATGATTCTTGTAGCGTTTTCACTATTTGTTAATGTCCATTCACTTTCATGTTGGAATTTCTAATTTCTTAGAATTCTGTCTATCTTAACTTCCTTGGAATTGTTGGTGGTTTTTGTCACAAACTTAAGTATTTTTGCAGATGGTGAAGTGTATGCTTGGGGACATAATGGTTACAGCCAACTTGGGAATGGCACAACCAATCAGGGCATTACTCCTCTTCAAGTTTGCACAAATCTGTTAGTAAAGAAAGTGGTGGAAGTAGCTTGTGGCTCTCATCATTCCATGGCGCTGTCGTTTGATGGGGATGTAAGTTGAAACCTGTTAAAATCTCTTAATCTCCTCCTTGAAGTGAATAGTGCAGGTGACCTTGCAGGCTGAAGCTCTCTCTTTCTATGCAGTGAAGTTACAATATAACCTTTTCTTCTGCCTCAAATCAGGGTGTCTTTTTCTTCAGAACAGACTTGAAAGCAACTTGAAAAACCCAACCCAACAACCCACCCATAAACCCCAACACAAAAAAAAACCCAACCACAAAAACAAGGGAATAAAAGCTTCGTGAACTTTTATGTTTCATTTGTTGTATATGTCACAGGGATGAGACCAGAAAGCTGCACTACTTACAGGTGAAAGAATGGCTTGTAAGGTGCAAAACATAACATTATTTGCTTGCAATTCTGCTATTGAAGGGGTATATTGAGTTGTTTGTATCCACTGGTTAGCATTTAGTCTGTTTCTTGTAGTCTTTGTGATTTCCACACTGGTATTGTGAAAGGACTTTGCTATGCACACCTCTGAATACCTTTGTGTGTAGCTAATGAAAGAGCACTTGGTAATATCCAAGTCTGGTTTATGCTATTTGTTTATGTGCCTTAAGGCTGTGTGTCATGGGAAACATGTGCGATTAGTTTCCAGTTAGTCAGACTTCACCAGTGTGTGTGGGTCTGATTCAAGTTGCATGTTACTGCATGGAGGAAAGCCTGGTTTCAGCTTTGCTTTAACAAAAGAAGAGTTCTAATTTTAAAACCTTCCTAACAATGAAAATGGAAACTATAATTCTTACCATCCTGCTGATCTTGATGTGTCTGTGTTAGGGTTTTTTATGGCATCATAGTGCAACAGTAATACAAATAGTAAGTTAGTATTTTGAGGGTAGGAAAGAGATATTGGGTTCATTTAAGTGGTCTGTGTTATATCTGAAATGAGAGCCTGTGCTTAGGAAAGATTTTAATGTTCTCGCATTTGTCTTGGTTAAATTATAAAATTTGGTTTGTGTGTGGGACGGCAAGGGTGTTCATGTATTAATTAAACTAGTGATGCCAGCTGCTGTGTGGAAGTGCTGTGATGGCCATGCTGTCTCTTGTAATAAATGTAACTTGCTTGAAATCTCAGTGGAAGTGGGGAGGTTTCTTTGTATTTACCAAGGAGTTCGTGTTTGCAGCTTGATTGCCGTTGTGGCTAGTTAATGTACTATAAATCCATTCCTAGCATAACTTACAGTAGCTTAGTCTGTACTCTGAGGTTTTATTTGCACCAGAATTCGTTATACAGAAAGCAGCAAAATGTATTAAGTGGAGTTTTATTTACTGAAAGGTTTGGCTGCAATAAACCTTGTGACTTGGTATATCTGGAATTTCAGAGAGGCGTTGAAGTTGGAAGTATTTGTGGAGGTACTTGGCATAATTAATTTGTATTTTTTGGTGGCAGGGGAGGTGTTTGTCTCTAATGACTGACTTGGTTTGGTGTCACAGTAAGGAGGTGCCTTCTGGCACCAAAGGATGTGCAGACTTCACATTAGGGTATCTGTCAGCTTTTACTGGCTAGCGTGTCTGTGGCTGGGTATTTCCAAGAGGACAAACTTTTTAAATGGGTGAGGCATCAGAGAATGAACTGTCAGAAACAGTTTTATGCCAAGCGATGTGTGTGTATACACATAATAAAAATTGAAGGAATGAAAAATACAAAGCTATACATATTTTTTTTTTTTTCATATAGCAAACTACTTCCCAGTCTTCTGGACTTTTAGATGAGGGAAACCAATATTTTTCACAGAATCACGTGGGGTTGGAAGGGATCTCTGGAGGTCATCGTGTCCAACCCCCCATCCGAAGCAGGTCCACCCAGAGCAGGTTGCACAGGAACGTGTCCAGGCGGGTTTTGAATGTCTCCAGAGAAGGAGACTCCACCAGCTCTCTGGGCAGCCTGTTCCAGTGCTCTGCCACCCTCAAAGTGAAGAGGTTCCTCCTCATGTTTAGATGGAACTTCTTATGTTCAATTTTGTGCCCGTTTCCTCTTGTCCTATCCCTGGGCACCACTCAAAAGAGACTGGCCCCATCCTCTTGACACGCTCCCTTTAAATATTTATAGGTGTTCAGATCCGCCCCCCCACAGTCTTTTCTTCTCTAGACTAAAAGGACCCAAGTCCCTCAGCCTTTCCTCATAAGAGAGATGCTCCAGGTCCCTAATCATCCTTGTAGCCCTTTTGTTTTTATTATTATTAGTTTGCCACTGGCAAACTTTGAACTGTCAGAGATGGTGCTTTTTTAATAATATCATGTAAGAGAGTTTTGCTACTGTGAAACATTGGTTAACAAAGCCATCTCCTTTCACAGCTCTTGAAAGATGTAGAAGAGATGTGATCAGTGTCCAGCAATAACTTGGTTTAGAGTACTGTGTAGAAAACTAAATAGCTATAAATTGGGGAGTTCAGTTTGTCTGGGAAGTAAATGACATTCTGGCTTGCATTCCTTTTTCCAACATCATGGAAATATAAAGACAGTCCACTCATTATGCTTTTTATATTACTCTGACTTATATTTAATATTATGTTTCCTCTTGTAGTCACATGCTCCGCTTCTGCAGCAATAAGCCGAAAGAAGTGCTATGTTTGTATTTGCCAGATCAGTTCTATTGCTGTTTATAATTTTCATCTATTGAAAATTAATCTTAAGCATTTTAATTCATTAAATAAGATAGTTTACCCAATCCGATGCTGACTAGAGTAAGATTAGAATTTATTACTATCATTACTATTATTAAGGCTTAAACTGCATTTATTGTTTGTTTTTATGGACAGCTGTACGCTTGGGGCTATAATAACTGTGGTCAAGTTGGATCTGGATCTACAGCAAACCAGCCAACTCCTCGTAGAGTTTCAAACTGTTTACAGTGTAAAATGGTAGTTGGTATTGCTTGTGGTCAGACCTCCTCCATGGCTGTAGTAAACAATGGTGAGGTAAGTATTGCTCCATTCTCACGTTCTCTCTCTGTTACCCAAACCTATGAGGTTAATGTCTGAACAGGGAGAAATGCTGACATGGAGTGCTCAAGTTATAGTTGTATTGATAGAATTATATTGGTGACTTCTGTGAGACCAATTTAAGGAAAAGTGCAATTAACTGAAGATCTTTAAACAATCCTTCTTATTGCAAAGACTGTATTGAAACATAATTCTTCCTGAGTTTGCAACTGCAAGACTTGGAATAGCTGTATTAAACAGTATATTTAATATGTTTCAGCCTTCTCTATATTGCTCTCGAAAGAGTGTACAGTTTCATAAGAAGATGTACTTTTTTTTAAATTTGTGCTTGATACTGAGTATTAAATATTCTCTGTTTCTACAGAGGAGTGGCTTAATTTTCTTTTCCTTGCAATCAGGTTTATGGCTGGGGTTACAATGGTAACGGTCAGCTAGGTCTTGGAAACAATGGTAATCAACTCACACCATGCAGAGTGGCAGCGTTACATGGTGTGTGTATACTCCAGGTATGTCTAGGGTGGGAATGAAAATGCATTCATGTTTCTAGCATCTGCTAAAACTGTATCTTTGGAATGTTATACCTGCTTCTAGATTTCACAGTTCAAATAATAAATTTCTTTTAGCTCCTGTAAAATATATTAGGCTTCTAAAAAGTGCAAATGAGCTGTAAAATACTTGCTTTTGTAAGTTCTGAATTGTTCTGAAGTTGAAATGTTCTGAATCATTTAAAGTTATCTAGTATAACTATAAGTAAATTATGGATTCAAGTTACATTTTTGTTACAAAGCTGAATAAGTTAAATGCACTAGGCAAAGACAAGAAATGAAGGGTTACAAGATGTTTAAATTATATTCTGCATTAATATTCTAATTAGCCCTTCAGAAGTGAAGGAAAATAAGATTCATGGGTGTGGGTTTGGTTGTTTAGAGATTGAGTTTTGTTTAGTTTATGTTTTTTGGGGGGGGGGGCGGGTCCAGCTAAAGAATAAAACTAAAAATTGGGTTTTCAGTAAAGTTCTGTGGAGTTTCACGTGATAACTTGGGTTGAATGGTTGTTGGCCATTGAAGTGCAGCTCTTATAATTTGTATAGTATTCAAAGTAGCAAATTCTGAAAGTATTTCAGAGTTGAAAGATGTGATGATGAAGTTCACTGTTCTTTGTGTGAAGACTGCAACTGAAAGCAAATAAAGGCTAGGGAGACCTTGCAAGAGTGCAGTAAATTATTTAGGAATAGCCAGTGAACACTAAATTGATGAAGTTTGGACTTTTCCAGTACTTACAGTTAATGTATTTTGTGTTAGCTTTAAGTACCAAGAAATAACACATTGTAGCGCTAAATGAAGAATGCCCGATATATTTAACATCAGCTAGACTAAGGTAATGTGCCTGATAATTTTGTTTCTCATCTCTGTGTTGTTTGGTAGTAATGCTTATACATTTACTTACAGATTGCCTGTGGCTATGCGCACACATTAGCACTAACTGATGAGGGTTTGCTGTATGCCTGGGGAGCTAACACTTACGGGCAGCTGGGAACTGGCAATAAAAGTAACCAGCTAAGCCCGGTGCAGATCATGATGGAAAAAGAAAGGTAATCTTGCTGAAGCTGTTTTTGGATTGTTAAGTCTGAGCATGTGTTATGCAATCTCTAGCACTGGAAGCATGTGTGTGTAGGGCTCAATGGATTGTTTTTCTATCGCTTATGTTAAAAGCATAGGAAAAGATGGGAACTTATTCTTTACTGAGTGCTTTTTGCTATCTGTAATGATTATTGGAAGTAAACATAATTTGTGTTTACCCGAAACTGAAAGATAATGACTAAATGTTAGGCTGTTCTAAATATGGTTCCTTTGATTAAAAATTTGGAGCTATGAAAGTGATAAGCCAAGCTTTTAAGCTGTATTGAGGCCTACATTTTTTAAAAAAAAAGGAAAAGGAAAAAAAAGCGGGGGGAAGGAAGCACCATCTTTGTAAGAAGTGACCCGTGAGGAAAAAAAAAATGTTTTCTGAAAGGCTGACAATAGCTAACTATGAAAACAGAACTCTGCAAGCTTGCTAGAGCTAAGGGCAGACAATGCCACTTTAAATAGTGGCACCAGTTAGTAGTTTGTAGTTTCTTAGCTTCCTAGACTCATAAAAGAATAACCCTAACCCTTGTCCACCCTCTTTCAGCACCCTTGTCATCCTTATATTTGGGATGGCTCTTCTGCTGTTCACCTACAAACTTGGACGTCAATCACATTCTCTGGGCCCATGTGTCTACCTGTAGATTAACATACCTCAGTTTGGAAACCTCTTAGTCTATAAATCCCTTAACCTGTAAATCTCTTAACGTGTAATCTCCATTTAACTAGGAAACACTTGTGGGTTTTTTCCTCCGTTTCTGACCTGTCTTTATAGGAAGTGATTCCTGTTTTTTTTCCTGTTTCTCACACTTAACATTAAATGAAAAGCTGCACAGTACCAAGATTATGTGAGAGTTTAAAAAAATGGTTGAGGGAAAAGAAGAAAGGAGCCATCGAAACAGAAAGCACTGAGGTGAGGCTGCCGAGTCTGTGAAGGAACTGACACTAGTGAAGCAAAATAAAATATTCTTTAAAAAGGCACTGGAAGAGAAATGTGTATGTTTGCAAATAGATCAACTTTGTTTTATTAGCAGTTTATTTCTTGAGTGAACTAAGGGGAACTGTTGCATTCAGAACTGTATGTGAACTCGAGCGTGGGATTATCATAAAACTGTCATTTGTTCAATGACTAAAGGAGAAAATATCATAGAACTTCTGCTTGGAATCTGAGGGAGAGATAAGTCACTTGAACTTACTCATCTTGCTTGACTTGGCTCCCTTGGAAACAGTGCTGTAAGGGGGTGAGCTGTCATTTCTCATGAAGTTTATTACTGCTGCTTCTCCTGATCTTTTCATTTATATAACTCTTTTGTCATTTACATGTAACGCTGGTATATAGCTACTCTAAATTTGTTCTGCTAAGGAAGGAAAGTTTGGGGAAGGAAGCTGTTTTGGCAGATAGCTATGATGGACAATAAGCTGTCCCTAGAATAATTAGTTTATGATGCCTTATGCAGAGGTGCTGAAAGATCTCAGTATTGCATGGAGGTTCATAAGTTGATAATGGTGTAGAAGAACCTATTAGTCTTTTATCTGCCAGAAATTATTGATAGAAATACTGAAAATGATTGCAGATTCTTTCTGTGTTTTATCTTAAAATAACTTCTGCGCTTAAAAGGTGGGCTTTGTGCTAAAAAACCTTTTTGTCTAAAAAGGCAGTTCTTCATGGATATTGTTCTGTAAAGAAATAAACATTTTGATAAGTGTATTCTTAGACTGCTTGGAAAGACACTTTTTTTGTCCCCATTGATCTGTTTCTGGTACAAAAGCATGAAATTCTGTGATGAATTTTTAGCATGGAGAAAAAACAGGAAAGCGTAGCTTTTCTTTTGAACTAACGCTAGAACTTCCTCTGGTTTTTGCTTATCATGTGAACAGAGACACTGGAAGTGTTCTTGCAGTCATTTTAATGGAAGTGTGATTCTTCTCAGTTCTTGTAATGTTTCACCTAGCAAGATAGGGATTGCATTATAAGTGTGCATCAGCAGCTCTAATATTTTAAGGAAGTATGTGAGGTGGGTGAATTTGGAGTTAAGCATGTGCATTCACCTCTCCTCAAATGAAGCACTGTCCATGTTCCGTGCTGAATCTCAGTGTTGAGGAAAGGAAACTACCAGCCAAGTCAGAAGTACAGGCAGTAGGTCAGATCTCTGTCTTTATACAGAAAACAGACTAAAGGTGGGGTAGAAGGGTTTCTTAATAAAGGATTTATTGAAAAATGCATAGGATCGTAATCTCAAAATGAAAGAATTTTTACAACATCTGTTTGAAAGAAGTTCTGAATAATGCCCTGCAAAAATCTTAGTGGTATAACTTTCCTGCCTGTTCCCTAACTGGAAGTTTCATAAGCTCCATAAGCATTTCTTCTGGAGAATAATTGTCTGGTGTGCATTGGTTTTAAAGGGGAAAACCAAAACTTTGTTTTGCTTCATCCCCCTTTCGTATGATAGTGGAAGAAAAGCAGGAGTGTCAACTGATGAGAATGACATAATGGAAGCAATATCTGATTACAACAAAATCTACAAGCAGTCTGAAAATGTTATTGCAGTTTTAAAGTATTGATCCATTCGAACAGTATCACATTCATATCAGAAAAGAAAGAAGTACAGGAGTATAGGTACATAGTTTGGTTGGCTGTTATTTTGGTGAGGCATTTGGAAAGTCCTGTACTTTAGGAAGATTTTGTAGCTGTAACTATCTTACCAGATTTCTTCTGTTTACAGGGTTGTAGAGATTGCAGCCTGCCACTCCGCTCACACGTCAGCTGCCAAGACCCAGAGCGGGCAGGTCTACATGTGGGGCCAGTGCCGCGGGCAGTCAGTGATCCTTCCCCACCTCACACACTTTGCCTGCACTGACGATGTCTTCGCTTGCTTTGCCACCCCCGCCGTTATGTGGCGTCTTCTATCAGTAGGTGAGAACGAGCTCCAATATGGCAGCCAGTGCTATAATCTCTCTGTGCTTTTGTGGTGATTAGTACAGGATACCAATTCTGTAGCAGGATAGTTCCTGCTTTAAGGAGAAACAGCAATTAAAACTAGCTCTTTTAGCTAGGTTTTTTTCTTTTCAAGAAAGCAGTCTACTTCAGCAGTTAAGGATACAGAATAGGATTAACAAGATTGTTTGCCAGTATGCATCTGGAGAGAACCCTGTTTTATTGTTGTACTGTGAATATTGTATATTTCCTACATTTGTGGTGTTTGAGCTCCAGCTCAGGAGTGGGAAGGACTCCTGGATCATTAAACATAACTTTTTTTCTCTTAAAACTATTCCTACTTGGAAGACAGCTCATATTGCTTGTTACTTAGGTATCTAACAACTTTGAATTATAAGTGTTGTCTGTATCTTTCCCTCCTTAGTATTTACCCTTCCAGTATGAGTATGAAGGAGCAAATCTCTCTCCCATGTTTCATGGTAGGAAAGTGAAGTAACAGAATTCCGAGTTTTAATTTTGTGAGATGATTTCATAGGATCATAGAATGGTTTGGGTTGGAAGGGACCTTTAAAGGTCATCTAGTCCAACCTCCTCTGCAGTGAGCATGGACATCTTCAACTACTTCAGGTTGCTCAGAGCCCAATCCACCTTGACCTTGAATGTTTCCAGAGGTGGGGTATCTACCACCTCTCTGAGCAACCTGTGCCAGTGTTGCACTGTAAAAAATTTCTTCCCTATATGTGGTCTAAATCGATTTAGTTTGACTTTTCCCCAAAGACAGGCAGACTTTTAAATAATAGTCCTGGTATAACAAGACTGTAATATAATTGTTTTCTTTGTTGGAACTATCTTCTTATACTGCCTTGGATTAGACTTTGGGATGCAGTCTCTGTAAGCCCAAGCCTTTCTTCTTGGTTATCTTTGATTCACATACCACTAATTCTTCTTTGACCCCAAATATGCTATAAAGTACTTAGCTTGGACTTAGCTTGCACTTCCTTGGAAACGAAGGTGTTTTCCTCTTGGATCTGCCACTTAAGTTCTCAAGATCATTTAGGAGATCTGTTGTCAATATGAAAAGAGATTAGATCCTAATTTTGTTAGTCCCTGTACAAAATATGTTTTGTGGAGGGATCACATCCTAAGTAACCTTTCTTCAGACTCAGACTTTGCATGTGGCTTGTCCTAACCCAGCTTTTCCATCTTAACTTCTAATTTAGCATATTGTGACATTTGTGAAGGTCCAGATAACAGTGTCTCGTCCATAGAGGAAAACAGAATAGTTTTACTAAAGAAGAGAAGATTAGCTTGGAGTTATCTGCTTCTGGGTAAATCCAAGTCTTGTTTTGTCCTATTTCTCACTTTCTCCATTCTCTAATCCTCTGCAATATGTGTTAGTCTTGCCTTCTGTAGATAATTGTCCAGGTCTGCTGCCTTTTGCTAATGGTGAAGGCTGTTTAAATGACATCTCCCCACTTCCAGTACCTTTCAAGTTCCTGATTTTTATCAAGTATTCCCAGACTGAGTATAACAAGGTATTTGAGTTTTGTTCCTGTATTTGAATTCTTCTTAGCCTTTGGGGGTTCTCCCCTCTTACTCGGATAATCCTACTTACTGAATAGTTAAATCTAAAGCATTAATTTTGAGGACATTTTTAATCTCAATTTTCCATATGCATTTTTTCCGTCTCCACGTTTTTTTATTCATAGACATTAAAAAAAAAAACAAACACTTGTTTATTTTTATGGTGCTGTGGGTTTTTTTTTTTTTTCTTCCTTAGTGAGAGCTAACTCTGCATAAAGGTTATTGTTCTACTTCCAGTTACAATGGCTTTGCCAAAAAATGAAGCAGTCAGTCACGATTGGCTGTGGTGAAGCACAAATCTGCAGCCTTTTTTGAGGAATGAATTTAAGGTATTTGGAGTGAAAGTTGATCTACTGCATAGCTTAAGCTAAGCTGGTGACCTAGAGAAAAATCACATGAGCAAAAGGAGGGGGATTGAAGCATGGTTTAGCTAACCCTGAGGAGATGCAGGTTCTGTGGGTGATCCATGTAAATTTGAGGAGTGTATGGTCTTTTTTGGCACAAATATGACTTGCAGCAGTTTGTTATAGCAGTATTTCTTTTTAAATACCAACTAATTTAGCTGCCCCTAATGGCAAAAGGTAATTTGTGTATTGTGTGATCTGGGACAGGTAGGACATCGGAACAGCAACAAAACCATGGAAGAAATGCCAAGAGTAGATTTATTTTCATTACCTCACCAACAGGGCCATCCCCGAAGCAGCACCCAGGCAGATGCACACAAGCAGGGATACAGGCACCACGGAGGTCGATCTGGGCTACAGGGTCACTGAACCTACAGTTTTCAGCTGTTTATCAAGGATTCATGCAGACGTAGTTTATCACTGTGCTTTGGTCTTTTCTACAGCAGGGCAGGAATCTCAAGCGTGTTTAGTAGGGTGCCTCTAAGCCTATCACAGGCCTGTGTTATCTAAACACAGGTGTTCTACTTGTCCAACACCCAAGGCTAAACAACAATCAGTATGATGTATGTGTTTTTCAACACCCCAGTTGCAAGTCACATGTCCGTGTTTACAGTCCTGCTTGCCAGTCTTCCATTATTTCCCATATACATGGATAAACAATAGGCAGTCCTGTGGGACACAGATCACATCCCATTACAGTGGAAATCCACTTAGTTTTTTCTTTTCTGTACTTCTTGTAAGCCATATGTTTTGAAACACACTTTTAAGATGCCTCAACAGAAGCTTCAAATAGTGGCTTAAATTAGGTTTTCTAAAACTTCAGAGTTCTTGCTTTACCACAAACCTTAGCCAGCTTGTGCTGCAACTCTCATATGATTTGTGGAGACACAGAATGGGACCTCTGTGGGACTAGTTCAATAGGCCTTAATACGATCTGTCAAAGCTTTAATCCACTTGCAAATTTCTGAAGTCCTGTGTCCTTGGTTGTACTGAGAACACAATATCTACTGTCTCTCTTCAACAGCACTTCTTTTGCATTTTCTGTTGTCATAACTGACGAATAAATTGAGTATCATGGTGTCAGTGATAGTTCATGTTAGTGACCCCTGGCAAGGACCTTAACGGATAACCTGCAGGCTGTGTCCAATCTGCCAGCACAAAAAAAGTGGCCAAATGGTGACATGTTTTCTTATTACTTAGGCTCAGATCACACCGTGTCAGTGCAGCTGAAGTAGTGTACACCGTGTCTCAATTTGAGTTGCAGGTGATGCTGTAGACTCTCATTACCAGCAGTTTGCAGGCTGCAGAGCTGAAGTTGCCCAGCACCAGCACTGAGCTGCCTGGAGGCTGGCGATTTCATGGGTGGTGTGCAGGTGGAGAATGAGAGAGGAAGCTCTCCAGGTACTCTTGCTGCTGTGCTACCTCTGCATAATGAGCTGGAATGGGAACTACTGATCACTGCTGCCAGTAGCTGTTGTGGCACAGTCCTTGCCAGCAGGAAATGGTATTGGATTAATTAATTCTTCCCATTTCACCGCTTAAGCCAGTGGAGCCCTGACACTGACCTATTTTACTTGGCATGCTTTTAGTTATGCTGCTAGCTTTAGCTAGTGATGTGTGTGTTCTGTTTAAGATGCTTAATGTGTTTTGTTTGTTTTTAAAATTGTTTCTGCAGAGCATGAAGACTTTTTAACAGTAGCAGAATCTCTGAAGAAAGAGTTTGACAGTGTAGAAACCTCAGACCTAAAGTTCCGTGTGGATGGAAAATACATCCATGTCCACAAAGCTGTTCTGAAAATCAGGTAGTAGTCACATTTCACAGCTCTTGTTTATACAGAATAACCTCTTAATGTCATATCTAAGGGTGGGGGAGAGGAAGTAAGGGGTAGAGAGGGACCCCTCAACCTGTAATACATAGCATTGATGTATCCACAATCACTTTAAATGAAGTGATTGTAAAAGGAGTTGAATCAAGACTCTGTCTTAAAATGGTCCATATTCAGTTTTCACTAAGCCTATTTGTTGTTTCCAGGATAATAAATTCTGTTCAGTTGGTCTGATTGCAATGTATACGCAGATGTTTCTGTAGCATAGATCAAATAAGAGTTTTATCTTGATGCACAAGTATAACTGTGCCCACACTATTAGGAACAAAAATGTGGACTGCTGGCTGTGATGGAGTATGGTAAAATATTTGTGAGCACTGCAGAGTGTACCAAATGCATATTTCAGGGGGACTGTAATGTAATGTTCATGTGTACATATCATAGTGTTCCAGATAATGTCTTTGTCTCTTAGGTGTGAACACTTCAGAACCATGTTCCAGTCATACTGGAATGAGGATATGAAGGAAGTGATAGAAATAGACCAGTTTTCTTATCCTGTGTATCGTGCCTTTCTTGAGTACTTGTACACAGACAGTGTTGACCTTCCGCCTGAAGATGCAATAGGTATTGCTTATGGTCCAATTTATGTTAGAAAGAAGCATCCAGAAAAACTGAGACAGGGGATGCAGAATAAATGTATTAACTAGCCTGTTGTAGGCTAGCCTAGCCTACGGTGCATTTACTGATGATTAATTAAGCTGTCTTTAAAATACTGTTGTAGTCAACTTACTACAGCAGAAGTGTTGCATATTTAGAAGCAATTTTTTCAAGTTTGGGAGAGAAACTATTTCTCTGGGTTAAAATACTTGCATATTTTACTAAATTGAGTCAGTTATTGTTTAGGATAATATGAAAGAATCTCAGTGGATCTAACAGGGGAAACTTGTACAGCAGAACAAAGAGCAAGTTTTAATTCAAGCACAGATTTTTATAAGGGTAGCTTTTTGCTGGTGTTGTGGTGCCTGTTTTGTGACAGTTCCACTCTCACAAGCAGTTAGGTATGCGAATCAGTGGAACAGCTTGTGTATTTACAGAGATTAACAGGATTGCGGCCTGAGGTAATAAAAGGCCTTTCTTCCTGTGTAATAGTAAAATAAATTTTTCTGAATAGTGACCTACTTGCAAAAAGCATGTTCTAGACATATAGAATATTGCATACAGAATACATGTGCAACTGTACCCCAGGAGCAGAGATCATTACAATGGACTAACGTGATGGTGTTTTAATTGCAGGGCTTTTGGATTTGGCTACATCGTACTGTGAAAATAGACTGAAAAAACTGTGTCAGCACATTATCAAGAGAGGAATTACTGTGGAAAATGCATTTTCATTGCTCTCTGCTGCTGTCAGATATGATGCAGAGGTAAACTTCCAATCTCTTAAATAGGTGGCTTAAACGATGGAGAAAAGCAGCCAGTTATACTTTCATATAAACTCTCTCATCACTATCAGATAATACTGTTTGACATTTCAGAATTAGAGAACGCTGGACTTATAAAAAAACTGTGTTTGTGATGAGAGATGTATCTTTTTATTATTTATTTTTTTATTTTCATAAACCAGAACTAGGAAGGTGAACTAGTGCACAGATATCAAAAGATGACTTAAGTCCCAGGCTGAGGCTTGGTATCTGTAAATGCTTACATTGCTTAATTCCATGGTAAAAGGTTATGACACTGTGCCAAGCTTCATGAATTACTACTTTGCGGGGGGAGGAGAAGGAAATTGTAACAAAAAATTTCTGAGGATAAAAACACTAACTCTGAAACAAGGGAAAGGTTTAAATAGGAAGCAAAAGACATAACATTATGAAAATCACTTGTGTAAGCTTTAAGTTACTTATTTTTAAGGTCGTGTGGTGTGTGTGTGATGTCACATGGTGGTAGGTTTGGGGAGTGAATGTGTTTGGGTTTCTTTGGTTGACAGGGTGGGGTTTTTTGTTGGATTTTTTTGTTTATTTTTCTTTTAGCTAGTCAGTCTTCCAGTCTCCATGGTATGCTGATGAAATGGCAGGATAAGAACTCTGCTTTATGGGCCTAATAAAAATTTGAAGACAGAGAAACACTGAAAAGGGGGGAAGGCTAGTGAAACTTCCCTACTGCATAATGTCTTATTTCACTACTAGGTCACTAACGTGCTGCTTTGTGAACTAATGAGGAAGTATTCCTGGGCTTGCTTTGGCTATTTGTGTTCAGTATAGTATCTGTGCATTGTGCTTGCAACTTTGCGACTGATCAGTTTTTGACTTGCTGCTTGTGCTTATAAACCAGTTTTGATACTCAGTAAATCAACTCATTGCTTTTTCTTGTACTTAATATCCAGCAATTGGCATGCAGATGCCCTAACTTATTTCAGAGCCTTGTAGTGTGTTGCTTGTTTGATATACCTTACCCAAAGGGCTGTGTTAGTGTCTGAATTCTGGCTTCAGCTTTACTGTGAATAACTTTTTCTTTGGTGGGAGTTCACAGAAGATAGGAAGATTTCCATGTTTTTAGCCTTGAAAGATTGTTTGCAGGGTGGGTCTTCAGTGTGTGGTTGATTCCTCTGGTAAAGGTTAGAAGAAGTCCGGTTGCTGTGTCTTGGCTATACCTTAGCTAGATGAAGTTAGAAATAAAGTTTGAATGGTAGGCTTAAGTGCTACATCAAGGGAAGAACGGGTGACACTGAGGGGTTGGGTTGTAGTAGAAAGTGGTTTTTACATGCAATAATCCTAAGATGGGGGCTTGAAATTGCTTGGGTGATGTAGTCTCTTCAAGGGACTGTGTGTCTGGAATACAACAGTTAAAAGAAGCTGCTTCAATAATTTAAAATACCTCCATGATATCAAACTCTCCTATACTTCCTTTCTTTTGGTGACTGACAGAATTGAAGTGGCCAGAATTAGGTCAGGTCTGGCTTCTTATTGTAGCTTTTAAGATAATAATTGGATGTACCTAGTGCCTTTATTCACTTAAGTCTATATTGAGTACAGTTTGCTGGGGGTGCATCCACCTGCAAATGAAATTTAGCCTTTTTTTATACAGAACTTTAAATTTTCCAAAGTTACTTACTAATACTACAATATTTCTATTTATTGTATGCTTCTGTTGCATTGACTTGGAATATGAAATTTTTAATAAAGCAGTGCAAAATATTGTAATGTGTATGATGTAATTTTGTTTAAAATGCTAGTTCATTCTGTTATTTAAAAAACAAGAAAACCCTCAGTGTTCAGTTCTAATAAGCTTGTCTTTTTTTGTTGCACAGATGCCACACAAGTCAAGATCTGCAGCTTCAGAATGCCTGGTTTTAGGCCAGGATATATTTTTGTATTATTGTTGTGTCAAGAACTGTCACTGGCATGCAGTTGCTATAGCTTTCAGTATTGACCTTAAATGAAAACTTGAATATTAATCAGTTTTTCATACCTCACATGGCTTAAAGAGCTCTGCAAATTTATTATGCCTTACTGCAGTGCCCAGTCTGCTGAGCAGCTAAGGAAGGGTGTGTTCTCACGTATAAAGTACTAGTTCTACACATCTATAACATAATGAAGAAATTAGAACAGGGTGGGGAGTTGCTGTTTTGTAAGGGCTACAGCATCTTCCTTGTACCATCTTAGATCTGCACCATGAAGAGTTGATTTCCTCCTCAAAAGAGGAGTTGGAAAAAGTCTGAGTGGGAAGCGTTCTGTGGTCAACCTTATTTCGACAATGACTGTCTCTTGTTTTTTTTTAGACATCCTTTCTCTCTGACATCATGTGGGTGCAATGATGGTTGTCTGTAAGGCTTTTCTAATCCTTAAATGGAAGGCACTTCCAAGTAGACTCAAATATCCAGATCCCACTTTCTGCAAGAATTGTTATGCCAAATTGTACCACTGTCCTTCATTTTGGATCAGTTTTGGGACATCTGTGAAATACTTTGTAACACGAGTCTGTTTCTAATGCACAAAAAGGTCTTCTATCTAAACTGTGCTTTAGAACTATCCAGTTAGTATGTACTTGCTTTGAGCGTGGTGACACGCAGTTTCACAGCTTTAATGAAGCCCTTAACTAAGTGGGAAGTCAAGCAACTTTACATATAGATTTGAGTTTATATTATCGAAAGACCTACATTTTCTTAATTCACAGTCTTGATTATTTATCATTACCCCAAGACCTCCAGTTTGTATTGGGTTTTTTTAATTGTCAGTGAATGCAGATGAAACTTTTCAAGTGGGAAAACTCCCAAAATATATATTGTTCAGAACAGCTGATTTTTGTGACTGCAGCTATGTAGTGAGAACCCAATTATAGTTACTTTTCCTTTTGTAACCATGTTACATGGGTAGAATTACTATTTTCCATTGCATTTACATAGTGACTGTGGGGAAAAATATTGACAGCCACTGGGCTAATATGTTTGTCTGATTCTCTGCAAAAATAAAGCACATACAGGCATTTGTGCCTGAATGTAATTTTCTGTGATGGATGCAAAAATAATGTTTGTTGTTTTTTTTATTTTCTGTTTAGGACTTGGAGGAATTCTGCTTTAAGTTTTGTGTCAATCATTTGACAGAAGTGACACAAACTACAGCATTTTGGCAAATGGATGGTCCCCTGCTGAAGGAATTCATTGCTAAAGCCAGTAAATGCGGAGCCTTTAAGAACTGAAATGAGGCTGTAAGTTACAGATGTTTGTAGGTTTTTTTACAGTTATAACAGGATGTCATAACTGTACGGGTAAAAGTGAGCGTTACCTGATCTCTTGTACCAGAAGATGTGAAAGGCCACAGTAAAAGCAAATAATTTCTGTGCTCAAGAGTGAACTGTTGTAAAACTGTCAAGCAAAATATTCACTTGAATTTAGCAACTGTGGATGGTTGGACCAGTTGAAGCTTTCAGACGGAGAGAGGAAACGCTGTAATGTGCAAAGGACACCAGCCGGTGTTAAGGACTTACAGTTTTAGCCTAGCAAATCACAGTTCTAGCACCACCTATTAGTATTTTCAATGTACTTCTTGGGGTTGGAGAATAGTCTGACTTGAGCCACTGAATGATGTCACTTAAATCATTAACCCCCTGGGATTATAGGGGAGCAAATGGCATGGATATCTTTATTGCATTTGCATGATTGTGAATAAATTTGCCTTTTGCTGTGTGTAATTAACCAAGTGTATCCAGTGCTTAGAAAAGCGTGCAAAAATAATATATCCTCAAAGCCTATGCAAGTGACTTTGAAGAAAGGAGTAATTAGCAAATCTAATTGGAAGTAAATCTTTGTATTTGGGTATACCTTAATATAAGTTGTGATGTTGTCGTGGATAGAGTCGTGCACTTCACTCATGAGAGAGAAGCAACAATATACTTCATTGATATAAAACAGTGAGTTAATAAAGTTCCATGGCAAATGCGACAGCGGTTGAACAAAATCCCATGGCAAGGCACACTTGGTTATTTACTGCATAGAGGACTGCCTCAGACAGTCTGCCAAGGGGACCTTCCCATTAAGTCATGAGGTTGAAAACCAAGGGGGTCCTTTCTCAAACTCCTCCTCAGAGAGGAGTCGAGGTGCAGCTGGATACGCTCCTGGTCTCGGACTCGGCCAACAGTTTATGTCTAAAGGATTACATATGTGCAATCAGTCCTTTATATTACTTAGCTAAGATTTCAAATTTTAGCATGCTATTAATCTCTTACTGAGTATCTGATGCAATAAGGATTCTCTCAACCTCAAGGAATAACCTTGAGAGGTGTCCCTACACTCAAGGGGAGATCCTGGCATGCAGCCTGCTGCTGTGCAGGAGAGCTCAAAGGGCTCTTGGGCTGCTCACTATTTATGGGGTAAGATGATTGACTCATGGTCATCTTTGCATACTGACTGTAGATGTTAGTTTCCTCCAAATTTGGCTTGAATCAGACATTGACGGGCACTGTGCTTAGGTGGGTGTGTTGCCATAAGTTATCTGTCTCCCCCAAATCCACTTTGAGACGGATGCATCCATCACAACCAGATGCATCCCTCCTGACTGCCACTGGTGGTTGTTGCTAGAGCAGGGTTACAGGAAGAGGTCAGGCTGGGGATGGAGGGGAGCACAGAATCACACTTCACCCCATGACTATAGTCAATTCCTCTTACTCTCACAGAATGGTGGTACAGTCACCTCCTGCCTCTGTGCCATAAGTAGTGTATTGGTAATTTATGCAATTACAGATCAACGGCAAGTAGCTAATGAAGTACTGCTATTTGCTCTGTATTAACTTGTATGTTTTGGGTGGTTCAGGTTGGGTTATTTGTTTTATCATGTTTTATCATGTTTTATCATGTACCAAACCTTTACAATATAATTATAAGCAATAAACATATTAAAGTTAGAGTTAGTAAAATCGCAACTGGATGAAGCATAAGATTAAACACTCCTGTTGCTGTTGGTAACCATCCAAGAAGAGTTTCCCACCAATGGTGTTCTCCACCCTTCTTCACTCTTTCCAAGACATAGTATATGTCTTCTGTATCATGATGAACAGTGATTAGAGCTTTGTGTCCCTTGTTTTGGACACGTTCTAGCCGTTGACACAGATCATCACATTGTAGTATTTTCTTCATCAATGTAAGATTCATTCTAAAGGGCGTAGGCAATAAATCTTGACTCAATGTATAATTTGATTGTAACAATTGATAAGACGTAACAGGTGCTGAATAATTAAACTTGCATCCCATAATTTCAGAAAAGTTACAAACACAGATATTTGAGTGATTGCTTGTATCTACAGCAAAGTTATCTATGGATATAAAATCACAAAGAGTTCTCATTCAAATACATCCTTTTCTAATACATACGAGTATAGTTTCAGGGATTTCATTGGGTTGTATTTCAAAATGACAAATATTTTGTTCAGTTTCAAGAGAAATGTCTTGGGCTTTGGTGTTACTCTCACAAATAAGTCCTTATTGTCCCTGTGTAACGCATGTGGCAACATCAACAATTTGCCATTTGTTTCTGTTTTGTTGGGCCCACACTGTATGTTCTAATGGACAGAGTATAGTTCCGTTTGGTTTAATCCCACTGATTTGGTGTATGGTAGATACTGAAGCACTGCATGTGGTTTTTATTTGCATTATCCCAAACTGCCTTTTGAATTTCAGTAGGTAAGGTGCCCTCTTCAACTTCTCTTGTAATTGCTGCTAGCATAGATTGCATACACAGCTGAGCTTGGATACAGCTAAGAGGTAGAGAAACATTATTTTGGGCTTCACCAAGTGCATCCACAGCCAATTAGTTGTTCCTTTCATTAATTCTTTCCCATTGAAGCAATATATCGGGTAAGAACCATTGGTTAGTTCCCAATGCTAATAGAGAAGACCGCAATGGGTGTTCTGATTTGTTTAAGTCACTTCTTGTGCTCAGTTTGTTTATGAGTCCTTCGGCACCGATGCTATTTAAGACTCCCAATCCTGTCCCTATAATACCGGTTGCATCTCTCCCTGTTTGTCTTGGAGAGGTGAGGGTTGGCCCATGTAACCATGCTAACCATCCTGCCTAGGACATCCTTAGGAATGGTGAACAGCTTAGTTTGATTGTAGAGATTATTAATTTGCATCAATAGTTCTTCTTGTTTAAGAGTTAGAAGAGACCATGATGGATTAATTAAGACTTCTTGTTGGCGTGTATTTTTGATCACATAACGATCCAATTTCAGAAATTTGTGGGGCTAGTTTTCTTATCCTTTACAATCAGGGTGGATGTTGTTGTAGTAGGCTTAGTAATGTCTATTTTACATTTAAATGATAGTCCCATGTTACGGTGAGCCCAGAGACAGACCACAAAACCAGGTTGTACTAAGATAAAATTGTACTAACAGTCCAACTTGTGAGAGGCACAAAGTTTTGTATCTTTGGCTATTGGGTTTGATGTAATGTTGTACACTGCAATCTGAGATGCCTTCTCATGGGTAGGCCTATTGATCATTCAGCATCCTATTTTAATTTCTTTTGCTGCTGGTTCTCTGATGTCAGGGAGCTTTTTTATCAGCTTCATCTTGATCCCAACTCCATTAACTTTCCAACTCCATTGCCACGGAGACCAGCTTCAGGGCAGGTGAGACTGTGCTGGGGAAGGGATCTGCAGCAAAAGGGGCTGATGAGAAGCTCTTTTGGGGTCTTTTTGAAGCTGGGACAGGCCCTCTGCTTGTGCTGGGGCTGACAGCTGGTGGGTGGTGGTGCTGAGGGAGCCTGGGCAGAGCCACCACCACCCCTGGTAGATCAAGCCACCAGGTGATAAGAAGGCTCAGGGAGGGCAGGGATTATTCCCTGGCCACAGAGCGAGCACCCAGTGCTGGGGTGTGTGCCCCGGCGGGTGCCTCAGGAGGCTGCAGTCTGTACGGCAGGGCGCTGAGCCTCTGCCAGTGTACGAGGTAAATTCAGCCCCTCTAAGTGGCCGGAGGACTAGGGGGCTCATCCCAACTGACCCGCGAGTCACAAGGTGTCAGTTGCTTGTAGAGATCCAGCCGTGGTTGCTCCCTGGTTGAAGGCTGTTGTTAGAACTAAGCTGTGGGCCCCCAGAGAGAGGCCCCACGCAAGCCTGTGGGTGTCCAGGCCTCTGGCTGCAGGGAGTGCCAGAGCCTTGCATTGGCAGTGGAGGGCAGTGGAGACACCACCTGTCTCAGGTGTGAGCAGGTGGATGACCTGCTCAGCCAGGTGGCCCAGCTGAAGGATGAAGTGGAGAGGCTGAGGAGCATCGGGGAGTGTGAGAGAGAGATTGACTGGTGGGTCCACTCCCTGAGAGAAAGGGAGCAGATTGAGGTCCCACATAAATCAGAGGACCCCCACCCCTCCTGTAACCAAGCAATAGGAGGGGATCTCGGAGAAGGGGGGGAATGGAAACAGGTCCCTGCTCGGGGAAGCAGGTGAGTTCCCTCCTGCACCCCCCCACCTTCCCAGTTACCCTTGCAGAACAGGTATGGAGTCCTGCAGGAGGAACTGGCTGATGGAGAGGAGGATGGCACACCAAGGCCAGAAATGTCAGAAAGACCAAGTCACCGTGGACCCAGCATCACTACTAGCTCCACAAGGAAAAGCAGACGGGTCATCGTTGTGGGTCACTCTCTACTGAGGGGGGCAGAGGGACCAATATACCACCCTGACCCACTGCACAGGGAAGTCTGCTGACTCCCTGGGGCACGGGTCAGGGATGTGATGGACAAACTTCCTGCCCTAGTAAAGCCCTCTGATTATTACCTGCTGTTAGTATTTCAAGTGGGTAGTGATGAAGTGGGTAGGAGGAGGCAAAAATCAATTAAAAGAGATCTTAGGGCCTTGGGACGGCTGCTTAAGGGATCAGGAACACAAGTTGTGTTCTCCTCTATCCCTTCAGTGGCAGCCACGAATAAGGAAATTAAGAGGAAGAGGCAACAGGTCAACTTGTGGCTCCGGGACTGGTGTTATTGACAGGGCTTTGGGTTTTTTGAGCATAGGTGGCTATAGGAGACACCTGCCCTGCTGGTGGCACATGGGAGGCACCTGTGCCAGAGAGGGAAAAGAATTTTGGGGCAGGAGATAGCAGGACTCATTGACCGGGCTTTAAACTAGATACGAGGGGGGAAGGGGAGATAACTGGGCCTGTCAGGATTAAACCCACGGGAAGCATGCCAGGGATTGAGGGACGGTGCATTAGTGAGGACTCTCGCTCTGTCATTTCACTTGAGAAAAGAGATAGATGTTTAGAAATTTCTGCTTGTGAACAATGGGAAAACCCTGTCCCGAAAAGGGGAAAGGGTACTGGGCCAGGAGTTAACAGAGCTCACGGACAGAGATTTAAACTAGAAGTGAAGGGGGAAGGGGATAAAACCAGACCCAATGGTAATAAGCCTGGGGGTGAAGGGCCAAGGATGGGGGTGAAGTCGGGAGCACAGCTCAAGTGCATCTACACTAATGCATGTAGCATGGGCAACAGACAGGAGGAGCTGGAAGCTGTTGTGCAGCAGGACAGCTATGATGTGATCTCTGTCATAGAAACGTGGTGGGATGACGGTCATGACTGGAATGCTGTGATGAGTGGCTATAAGCTCCTCAGAAGGAATAGGCAAGGCAGGAGAGGCCGGGAAGTGGCTTTGTACATTAGGGAGTGTTTTGACTGCATAGAGCTAGATTCTGGTGACGATGAATTTGAATGTTTATGGGTAAGGATGAAGGGGAAGGCTGACAAGGGAGTCTGCTATAGACCACCCAGCCAGGATGAGCAGGTTGGTGAAATATTCTATAAGGGGCTGACTGAAGTCTCGCACTCACCAGCCCTTGTTCTGGTTGGGGACTTCAACCTACCTGACATCTGCTGGGAATACAACACAGCAGAGAGCAGGCAGGCTAGGAGGTTCCTTGACTGCATGGAAGATAACTTCCTGACACAACTGGTAGGTGAGCCTACCGGGGGGGTTCCTTGTTAGACCTACTGCTCACAAATAGAGAAGGACTAGTGGGAGATGTGGTGGTCAGAGACTGTCTTGGGCTTAACGACCATGAATTGATCAAGTTTTCAATTTGTAGTGATGTAAGGAGGGGGGGTAGCAAAACCTCCACCCTGGACTTCCGGAGGACGGGCTTTAGCATGTTCAGAACACTGGTTGAGAGACTCCCTTGGGAGATAGTCCTCAAGGACAAAGGGGTCCAGGAAGGCTGGACGCTCTTCAAGAAGGAAATCTTAAAGGCCCAGGAGCAGGCTGTTCCCCTGTGTTGCAAGATTAAAGGGCAGGAAAAATGGCCAGCCTGGATGAACAAGGAGCTCTTGATGAGACTTAGGGAAAAAAAGGAGAGTTTACCACCTTTGGAAGAAGGGACAGGCAACTTGGGAGCAGTACAGAGATCTCGTTAGGTTATACAGAGAAAAAATTAGGAAGGCAAAAGCCCAGCTGGAACTCATTTTGGCCATTATCATAAGGGACGACAAAAAAAAAAAGTTTTTATAAATACATTAACAAAAAGAGAATCAGGGAGAATCTCCATCCCTTACTGGATGCTGGGGGGAACACTGCAACCAAAGACAAAGAGAAGGCTGAGATACTTAATGCCTTTGCCACTGTCAGAGTCACCTTTCCCTCAGGGTGTTCAGCCTCCTGAGCTGGAAGATCAGGATGGAGAGCAGAACAGCCCCCCCATAATGAGGAAGTAGTTAATGATCTGCTTATGCACCTGGATATGCATAAGTCTATGGGGCCAGATGGAATTCACCCAAGGGTACTCAGGGAGCTGGCAGGAGAGCTCACCAAGCCTCTCTCCATCATCTATCAACAATCCTGATCAACAGGGGAGGTATGACTGGAGGGTGGCCAACGTGAAGCCCATCTACAAGAAGAGCTGAAAGGAGGATCTGGGGAACTACAGGCCTGTCAGCCTGACCTTGGTACCAGGAAAGATCATGGAGAGCATCATCTTGAGTGAGCTCTCCCAGCAAGTGCAGGGCAGGCAAGGGATCAGGGCCAGCCAGCATGGGTTTAGGAAAGGGAGGTCCTGCTTAACCAACCTGACGTCTTTCTATGACCATGTGACCCACCTTCTCGATGAGGGGAAGGCTGTGGATGTTGTCTACCTGGACTTTGGTAAGGCCTTTGACACCGTCCCCCATGGCGTTCTCCTGGAGAAGCTGGCAAATCATGGCATAGACAAGTGTACTCTTCACTGGGTAAAAAACTGTCTGGATGGCCGTGCCCAGAGAGTTGTGATTAAGTGGGTGAAATCTTGTTGGCGACCAGTCACCAGTGGTGTCCCTCAGGGCTCAGTTTTGGGGCCAGTCTTGTTCAATATCTTTATTGATGATCTGGATGAGGGGATTGAGTGCACCCTCAGCAAGTTCGCAGACAACACCAAACTAGGTGGGAGTGTTGATCTGCTTGAGGGTCTGAAGGCTCTACAGAGGAACCTGGACAGGCTGGTTCAATGGGCCAAGGCCAGTGGGATGAGGTTCAATAAGGCCAAGTGCTGGGTCCTGCATTTTGGTCACAACAACCCCAGACAGTGCTACAAGCTTGGGGAAGAGTGGCTGGAGCTGCCTGGCAGAAAAGGACCTGGGGATGTTGGTGGACAGCTGGTTTAACATGAGCCAGCAGTGTGCCCAGGTGGCCAAGAGCATCTTGACTCGTATCAGGAATAGTGTGGCCAGCAGGAGTAGAAAGTGATCATGCCTCTGTACTTGGCACTGGTGAGGCCTCACCTCGAGTACTGTGTTCAGATCTGGGCCTCTCACTACAGAAAGGACATTGAGCTTCTGGAGTGTGTCCAGAGGAGAGCCACCAAGCTGGTGAGGGGCCTGGAGAACAAGTCATATGAGGAGAGGCTGAGGGAACTGGGCATGTTTAGTTTGGAGAAGAGGAGGCTGAGGGGAGACCTCGTTGCCCTCTACAACTACCTGAAAGGGGGTTGTAGAGAGGTGGGTGTTGGCCTCTTCTCCCAAAGGAATAATGACAGGACCAGAGGAAATGGTCTGAAGTTGTGGCAGGGGAGGTTTAGATTAGATATTGGGAAGAATTATTTTACTGAGAGGGTGGTCAGGCACTGGAACAGCCTGCCCAGGGAGGTGGTGGAGTCACCATCCCTGGAGGTATTTAAGAAGCGTGTAGATGTGGCACTTCAGGTCATGCTCTAGTGCCCGAGATTGTAGAGGTGTTTTGTGTGTGTGTGGCTGGACTTGGTGATCTCAGAGGTCCTTTCCAACAATGAAGATTCTGTGATTTTCCTAATTTTCTTTAGCTCATCTACCTTTTGTTTCTACTTTGTGGCTGGTTGGTTGTCTTTAGCATGTGGGTTTTTTTGTTTTTGTCAGAGTTAGGTTGATGGTTGGTCTAGACGATCTTAAAGATCCCTTCCAACCTAAAAAATTCTATGATTCTGTGATTTTGAGCGTTGTCACCTAGTCCCTCACTGTGTTCTGTTTGTCTTGACCTCATCCCATTTCACAACTAGATGGGGTGCTGTAAGAATTGCTGGGGCTCCTGGAATCAATGGGTTTAACGTTGCGAAATCGAACGTAGCGGATGGTTAGTGCGTGGCTTGTATGGCAGTAGCTTTTGGGATGGCTGTAGAGCTCACTCGGAGCTTCCCAAGTACACCAAGTGACAGGAGCCCACGCTTCTGAGAAGTTGGGGCTCGCCGCTCCATTTTCCCCTGTAAATAATCACTAATAACTCGTAAGAGAGAAGCACCAATATACTTTATTGCTATAAACCAGGGAGTTAACCAAGTTCCACGGCAAATGCAGCGGCGGTTGAAGGAGATGATTGGCTGGTGAGGTGTGCTGGGTTACTGCAGAGAGGACTGGGTCAGACAGGGTGTCGGGGAGACCCTGGTGTCCAGTCCCCTGCCCTGCAGGAGGGCATAACGGGCCTTGGGCCACTATTTAGAAAGATAAAGTCCTGTTGGCGTATTTGCACACTCCACCACGGAGGGGAAGGGGTGCGCTGTCCTGGAAGTGGGGGCTTTGCATGTAAGTGTTGTGTAAATTTAAACTACGTGTAATAAAATTCACTTTTTTTTGTACCTGTTCAGTAGCAAATTTCTTTGGACTTTGAAGAAAATTGCAAGCTTTTTGTTACATGCAGCGTACAAGGTGCTTTCAAAGAAACAACTGAAGAAAACCTACACCCCAAAAAACAAAACCCAAAGCCAACCCCTGGCCAGTCTATGTATTACTGAATCTGACTGATTTCTCTGTGCTTGACAAATACCTGTGATCTTGATTTCAGAAACCAGCAAATGAATTTGTAGGCACTAATGTAGGCCTTGGTGATTACACTCTGATTAATTTGTCACTAATATGGGCATATGTAACCGTACCCTTACAGCAGGCGTGCACGGGCATACACATCTACTGCTTGTATTGTGTGCTTTTAAGGTGTTACAGCCCCACCAAACACAGCATAGAGCAGAACACCTGGAACCACAGATTTAATGTTTTGGTTAACTACTGGTCTCATTTTGGGTGGTTGCTGTTAAAAAACAGAATTGTGTACTGTTGATAGAGGCCAAGGACCTTCTGTAGTGTGACAGTGGGAGTTCAGTCTGACAAAACACTTCCAAATGTGTTGGAAATATGTCTAATAAACAACAACATGTTTTGGACTGCAAACATTAGACTAAAGGTCGAGCTCAGCAAGGGGTGGATTAGAAGAGTGCAGGACTTGTCCTCTAAGCTGCTGTCAGTAATTCAGATTGTTGCCATAGGGAAATAAAAGAGCTCATGTGAGTGTTTGTCTTTTCAGGGAGGTGGCATCTTTCTTTGTTCCTGAATAAAGGATCAAGCCATGCTCCACGTTTAATGCACTTGTTGTTTTAGTTGGGAGTTTTCTAGGCAGAACAGCTGTGAGCAGCGTTTGAGTCCTTGGCTGAGGCAGTGAATGGTTGTGTTTCTAGTCCTGGACAGCCACCAGGCCCAAACTGTGTAAGTAAGTAAAAATATTAGTATAGCTGATGGGTCTACCCCAAAAGCTTATGTTTTGAAAAGCTGTTATTCTGTGCTTATTGATCTCCGCCCTCATAGAGAACAAGCTCAAGTTATGAATTTTGACCAGTGGTGTCTAACGTGGTCTTGGGGGCAGCAGCTCACTCTGGTCAAGGTGTAGTTAAAGAACGGTGTGACAGCATCCCCGCTCCTCAGCCACATCCCGTGCAACAGTGGGGCTAGTGAGCACAACTCAACACCCAGCTTTCTGAAAAACATTTTATTACTTATTCATTAACTTACCCTTTTGTAGCTAAACAATGCTTTTCTGTATTCAAACAATTTTTTTTTTTTTTAAGACAAAACATCTGGAAGTGGTATCCTTTCTTAAGGGAGAAAGGAAGATACAGTTCATAGATCCATTTTACACTGTAGGAGTTGTCTCTAGAGTACAGTGCCCAACCCTTTCCGGGCTGCCCGCAAACACTGTTTCACCAACTGCCCTTAAACAGAAGGAGTTATACATTAAGCGGTCAACCACGAATCACTGAATTAAAACCAAACAACCCAAACTCCTGTTTATAATTCAGAAGGTATCTTTGAGTGCAAGTTCTGCTCATTTATCTTCTTTGGAAAGCCAAAGCAGCAACATGATCCTTACACCGTCACTGTCCAGATGCAGACAGCGAAGCAGCTCCCACGCTTAAAGTGACTGTAACGAGTGTTCTGTGGCAGCTCACGCTCCCTTGGTTTTGAGGGGAAGAAAAAAAAAAGTCTCTATTGGAGGGTTTTCTTGAGCTTTAAAAAAAGCTACATTTGGTGTATAACCCTCATAGATCCATGGGAAAATTTAAAGAAAGGGACAACTTAAAATTATTCCAACAGTGAGGTATAAAAATGAGTAAAACACACAGTTCCTGCTTATGTCCCTATCTTGCAGGGGAAGGGAGGGAATTACTCAGACACTGACCCAGACGTGCTCTATGGTTTCTATCGTTAGAAAAATCCTAAATATTGACACCATCACAGACAGACTTAGGGGTTAGTCAGACACTGTGCTAGATGTACTAGCGGTGTTCTCTGGGGTAGGAAGCACCACTTCTTTTAAGTCCTGCAGCAGCTCGATCTTGCTATCCAGTCTTTTTCTGCTTTCCAGAAGTTCCTGGATTTTCTCCTCTGTTCCTATTAGGAGAAAGAAAGGGATAAAAGCTCTTATTCATATGTAACTAGTATTAATTTAAAATATAATGTCATATATGCACCAACGCTTAGTTGAACCTACAATAAAACTACAATAAAACTTTGCCTTTCTGAAGCAAAGTCGTTGGCCTGACACCCTGTACGTGTGGTCTCTTCATAAAGAGATGGAGCAAATCTTGTAGGGGAGGCATAAGCTGAAGTAGAGTGTCAAGAAAACCCAAAGCAGTAGAGTTACGAACTTTTTCATCTACTATATCATACTATAATCTCAAAGCTAGCTACAGTACAGATTTAATTTAAACTATCACAGCAAATATAAAAATTATTAGTTTCATTACTAACCCAATGTTACTTGGCATATGAGCTTTAACAGTTCCATTTTCAGAATCCATTTTTAAGGGGACTCCTCCACTAAAAATGCAATTAAAATCTTTAAACATAACATCTCTGAATTGCACACTTAAAGCAAACGTTGGATTTTAGCCAACAGCAACAACAAAAGAATTAAACCTAAGAGATGATTTGGACAACTGCATTCACAGAATGATATGGAGTTGGAAGGGACCTCTGGAGATCATCTAGTCCAACCCCCCTGCCAAAGCAGGTCCACCTAGAGCAGGTTGCAGAGGAATGTGTCCAGGTGGGTTTGGAATGTCTCCAGAGAGGGAGACTCCACCACCTCTCTGGGCAGCCTGTTCCAGTGCTCTGCCACCCTCAAAGTAAAGAAATTCCTCCTCATGTTTAGATGGAACTTTCTGCGTTCAAGTTTGTGCCCATTTCCTCTTGTCCTGTCCCTGGACACGACTGAAAAAAGCCCGGCCCCATCCTCTTCACACCTACCTTTTAAGTATTTATAGGTGTTGCTCAGATTCCCCCTCAGCCTTCTCTACTCTAGACTAAAAAGACCCAGGTCCCTCAGCCTCTTCTCATAAGAGAGATGTTCCAGTTCCCTAATCATCTTTGTAGCCCTTTGCTGTACCCTCTCCAGCAGTTCCCTGTCCTTCTTGAACTGGGGAACCCAGAACTGGACACAGTACTCCAACCTTTATGGCTGGAAATCACCCTCACGCTCTGAACCTCAGAGTTAGCTAATTAAAACTCCTTTCCCTTTTCACAGGGATAAATTAAAGCAGGAGTTAGAACAAAGCTGCTGTTAGAGAGGGAAATGGGAGTGAGGGACTTGCCTCTCTGAAAACCAGTTTTAACCTTGTTGCGTGCAATAGCTGAGACTGGAGTCCAGGCCCCAGATTTTCCTTCCACCGTCGGTGGTCCCAAGCACCCGCTCCTTCCCCGTTTTCATTTCACTCTGAGCATTCTCAGCTTGTTTTCCAAAGCACATCACAGCTGCCCTCAGGTACAGGCGAGTTCTGCTCACAGCGTTTAATGCTCTGAACTGCCACACAACAGCCAGTCTGATGAGCACTCACCAGAAAGGAGCAGAGCTGTAACACGGGGAAGTTGCTGAAGGGAGGCTGTGGAGAAGGAAGGGAAATCACAACAGGACAGGAGTGCACCCTGCAGGAGAGGGAAGACCCTCTGGGGCATAGACCCTTTGGTCTTTGAAAGCTGTGGGACTGTCACTTGCCTCCCCCATCAGGTCATACAGCCATACTGTATTTCTAAAGATTCAGGTAGCAACGGCTTTTATTCAATTATTCATATAACGTTGAGAGAAAAGCTCCTCGGAATTTTCATTTTAAATGGTCGTTTTATCAAAATGCTCAGAAGAACAACCTCAATGCCAAAAACCACACCAACTGCTACTGCTCTGACAGGCTTTTTTCACGTACCTGAATGAATATTTGTCAGTATATTTTCAAACAGTCCACAGTCAAAGAGTGAAATCACTGTCTCTTCATACTCTGGGGAAAGAGATCATTTGATTTAGTATTACTGAGGAAAGGTTTACAGAACTTTTACGCTAATGCAGAGCCCTACATCAGAAGTGGCACAAAACAGTAATTATTTTATCCAAAGGTATTACTCACAACTTTGTAAAGTGAGGAGGAAACAGGAGAGGAAGGTTTGATATTTTCTTTTTTCACTGTGTTGTGGGCAAATGCTTCCTGCAAACTGATACTTAAACCAGTGAAACCCCCAAACAGACACTAAGTTGCCAATAAAGTTCTAACTGATCATCCAAAGACTTAACAGGGACATACTCATGGATTTTCTCCCTCAGAGTGCTGGAATTAGCAGAGCTGGTTGCTCTGTGAAGCAGTAAGAACAACACAGACTTACGATCCAAATCAAACTGCCTGGTTCTCTTCAGGACCTCTCTCCAGTGCCTGGGAGAAGAGCTCAGGCTGAACCTACCTATGATTATGCCAAAAAGTAAAAGCTGGCTTCAAAAATTCAAAGTTAGGAGGCCTTACTAGAGCACGCAGAGTTGGCAGCTCTTCCCCTCTGACGACACAGGGATGCCAAAAGACCCTCACTCTCCACCTGCTCTGCAGGTCCAGACCCAAGGCAGGACCCAGTTACTTAGCACTGTAGAAGTATCTTCAGGAAGGTGACCCAGGGCCAAGTGCCAGGCACTCAGATCAGCATTTCTGCTAAAGGCAGGGTCCCCCGTGGGGCTCCATACCTGTTTCTGAGGTGTTGTCGTCCATCAGTTTCTCCTGCGCCAGGTGGAGTGTGTCCAGCATTTCTTCAAAGATGTCATCCAGAAGCCCAGCTTGCTTGCATTTTCTAAGAAAATCTATTCGGACTGTTAAAACACAAAACCACACACTCTTATACAGAAGTGATCCTCACCGCTGCTCATTTCAGAAACTAAAACTTTGGTTTAAGTCTCCTTTCCAGTAACAAATACTAAGGCAATCTCTCCAGCTACCCTCTAGGCCCATGGTCAGGCAAAAACATAAGCATAGCGCTAGGTATAAAATTACCTAAGCTCTAGATTTGGCGTCGTTAATTGCAAGCAAGTATCTCCACAACCCCAAATGCACCATTCCTAAATTCTCCCGATACCCCCTAGTATAGGAAAGCAAGCAATTTGTCTTGCTGGTTTTTTCTTTCACTCCTCGGGACCACACCACAGACCAAATCACAGAATCACAGAATCTTCTAGGTTGGAAGGGACCTTAAAGATCATCTTGTCCAACCGTCAACCTAACTGACAAAAATAGACACCCACACAACAAACAAGGAGCATCATCACTAAACCATACCTCCCAGCACCACATCAACCCGTCTTTTGAACACCTCCAGGGATGGTGCCTCAACCACCTCCCTGGGCAGCCCATTCCAATGCCTGATAACCCTTTCAGTGAAAAAATTTTTCCTAATATCCAGCCTGAACCTCCCCTGGCGCAACTTGAGGCCATTTCCTCTCGTCCTGTCGCCTGTGACTTGAGAGAAGAGACCGACCCCTGCCTCTCTACAACCTCCTTTCAGGTAGTTGTAGAGAGCAATAAGGTCTCCCCTCAGCCTCCTCTTCTCCAGGCTGAATAACCCCAGTTCCCTCAGCCTCTCCTCATAAGACTTGTGCTCCAGACCCCTCACCATCTTTGTCGCCCTTCTCTGGACCCACTCCAGCATCTCAATGTCTTTTTTATGGTAGGGGGCCCAAAACTGGACACAACAGGCTTAAAGGACAGAAAATACCGCAAGAAGCGAATCGCTACTGGACTTGGTGAAAGAATGAAGCCTACTTTTACTCCAAGTGATCCAGGCGTTAAAGTTGTTTATTACAGCCCCCCTCACACGCCTGTTCTGCCAGATTCGGATCGCTAGGGAAATAACTACCCATTTGTTCTTCATCTCAGAGCAGCAGGGCAGGGACAGGTTTCAGGGAGATCGGTTCAATGGGCTGTTCAAAAGGAAAGAGCTGTCAGGCAGCTGGCACAAGTCAGCCAGTCTCCATTAAAATAAACGTTACTTTTTACTGGAGACATTTGGGAGAAAATAAATGTCTTTTCACTTTCATTCACTAACACAGATGCCCTACAAGTATTCTAGGATTCTTTATGGTTTCCCTGTCCTTTATAGTGGTAGTAAAAATTAAGAAAAAACATTAGGCGGTGTCACAACACCGCACCTGTGTACTAAGCTTCGCCACGGGAAGGTGGGTAATCCCCACTAACACCTTCCAAACTTCCAAGAGACAACGTAATCCCGACAAGCAATTGCAGCAGGGCTTTTGGGATAACCCAAAAACTGCAGAACTGCAGGACGGGCCCAGCGGTTGAATCTCACTGTTGCCACACCGTGTTGATGCAGTAAGATTCTATATTGTGTTAACACCCGAGGTACACCTCGGGTTTCAAAGGTAAGATAAGCCGGCGGTGGCAGTAACTGCAGCAGCATTTAGTGAGCCCCATTTTACTGAATTTTTCACTGAATTTTTTAGAGTTGGAAGGGACCATAGAGATCATCTAGTCCATTCCTACCCAGTGAGCTACAGCTCCTGTCCACGGTGCGCTGAACTCCTCTCCCACCGCTGGGTCACTGCTCAACGTCCCCTCCTCACAGCACCTCCTCTGCTAACCCATCCCAGAGCCTCACCTGCCAGAACTGCCCCCCATCTCCTCCCAGAGGGGCTCAGCACAGGGAGACTGATCTGAAGGAGGGCTGATTCCCTTCTCAATTTAATTGTATTGACAGAGGAGGTGGAGGGGCGGGGTGGGAAGTTAGGGTGGTGTGTGTGCACAGCACAGAGATTTATTTTCTGCACAGTTCACAGAATCACAGAATCTTCTAGGTTGGAAGGGACCTTAAAGATCATCTTGTCCAACCGTCAACCTAACTGACAAAAATAGACACCCAAAACCTGCCCAGTCGTTCCACAAATCAGAGTTCTGCTCCCTTGCTAGAGGATGGAGCCACTCAGGAGAATAATAAGGACACATTTGCAGCACTGCTGCTATCAACCATCTCCAAGCTCTGAACTTCAACTTAACAGATCGCAGTTATCTCCTAGTTGTTCTATAAACCGAGTCGCACCTTTATGCCTGTTGTTTTTCCTTTTCAGTGTTCGCAAACTGTTTTCTTCTGCTGACTCTTCTGTGCTCTGTAAGAAAATGAAAACAACGTATTTTTACTTCATACTGACGTTAACTGCTTTGTTTTCATTCTCTTACCTCTATATTAGCAGAAAGATAAAAAGCAGCCCATATTTCTGTGAATACCGTCAGCCTCCCTGCACAGCTAATGACATTCCTCTCCAGGATTTCCACTTTTAAAAGCAGAAGCAAAAACTGCTTCAAAGCAAAAGCTCTTTAAAAAAAGCTCAACACCTGGGACACCACCCTCATAGAATCACAGAATGAGATGGGGTTGGAAGGGACCTCTGGAGATCATCTAGTCCAACCCCCCTCAACCAAAGCAGGTCCACATAGAGCAGGTTGCACAGGAACGTGTCCAGGCAGGTTTTGAATGTCTCCAGAGAAGGAGACTCCACCACCTCTCTGGGCAGCCTGTTCCAGTGCTCTGCCACCCTCAAAGTAAAGAAGTTCCTCCTCATGTTTAGGTGGAACTTCTTATGTTCAACAGGTCTTGTCCTGTCACTGGGCACGAATGAAGAAAGACTGGCCCCATCCTCTTGATACCCACCCTTTTAAGTATTTATAGGCCTCCTTAATTATTGCATTTGCAGATAGCACAGATGTCAACAAACGCCTGCTGCTAACTCCCAGTCCAAATGATGTTTATTTCCCTAGACCTGGTGTAATAGTAGAAAGGATTTGAGAGGAGAGGGGGGAATATTTTTTCTTTTCCTTTGGACAGGACGCAGTCATTCTCTGCTGTTCCACGTCATACCACAGCACTACAAATAATTCTTAAGCTCTGCCACAAAATTCCACCGGTGAACAATTTATCCCACAGTGGTAAATCCTCAGCTTCTTACTTGCAGTGTTTGTATTGATTTCCGAGATCGCTGGCGCCGGGGAGCAGCAGCAACAGCCCATTGCTGTGGGTAACAGGTCAAATGAATCTCAGTTATAATACCAGGAACGGAAGTGCTTTTACAGCTGAGAAATTCTGGGAGACAAATAACCTACCCTTACGAGAGTGCTACCAAAAAGCTGCAAAGATCATCCACGTCCCCTCACATGACCTCCCTTTAATCTCCAAACCTGGGAAAGGCAAAAGTTTTTCCCAGGGAAAGCTGGATGCTAATTCCTCTAGAAAGGAGACATCCTGACACCCCAAGAGTCAACGGGATTCCCATGCATCCTTCCACGGAGCTGAGAGAACCACCTCGGAACAAGCTGTATTTACAGGTTTTTCCAACAGCAGCCTTTAAAACAACTCCCAGAGGGAGCAGCCAGAGGCTTGCTCTGCTTGATAGCTCCCGAGCCCTTGGGTTGCCTGATCTGCAATGAAAATCTGCCACGTTTACCAGAGGCAAAGGCTCACAAACCAGTAAACGCCAGGTTAAAAGGCCAAGTGACTCATCAAAAGCAGTTTTTCATGGAAGCTGTGTCAAGCCCTAAGCAAATATTGAGGGCTGTAGTATTTTCAAAGACAAGGAACCCTCAATGGGAAGCTCCTTCTGGTCATGCCAAGATCAGAGCCACCGAGTCAGCCTTGTTCAGAGGTTCCTAATCATATTTGTACCATGTTACTTGAGGGCAACATTGGCTCTATCTGAAGCAGCTCCAAATGCAAACAGCTTTGTTTTGACAGAAAGACAAGATCAAAACAAGGCAGCCATAAAGGAAAAGTTATTGCTTCTGTGAGGAATTCTCTTTCTGAATACACTGTCAAAATACTCCACTAAAGAAGTCCTTTGCTGTAGCAGATGTGGGCTCCAGTTTTAGGACCATTGAAGTCAGAATTACCATTTGTTCCGTGATGGTGGAAGATTTCAGTGCTTGTCTTCTCCTCTTACTACCTGAACCTAGGAATCAAGAAACAACAAAGTAACAATGGTGTCAACCTCAGACTGACCATTTCACAGCAAATTCTCCCTTTTCCCCAAAAGCTACAAAAGCGAGGCACTTGGGTGGAAAGGCAAGAGTATGTTTCAGCTTCCCCAAATACCTGACATTTCAGTGGAATTCACATTATTTCCAAGTAAAAAAAGTTACAAGCCTGAACCCTTACGAAGAACTGCAAATCACTGTAGCATTAGGATATTACTTTGCCTTTTAAACTCGGTATAAAGCAAATCCCAGTTTTTAACATAAGATTTTTGATTGAGGCTGAGTGAACTTATTCTTCCCAGCAGCAGCACTACCTCTAAGTGGTAAAAACTTCGGGCAAAGTTATGAAAGATGAATGGGGTTTTTTTCAGTCAATTCTTGTTTATGTTAATACACCGTTAAAACCAAGACTACATAAGGAATTTAGGTGTCCCCAAAGACATACAAATGGCATTAGGTTTTCCATCAATATAATGACCTCCTAGAAAGCCTCCAGAAGCAGTTTGACTTGTAAGTTTAATATTATTTATGCTACAAAGTGGGTTTAGTGACATGGTATGAGATCTCTGCAAAATCATCTTCTTTCATTCTGTCCTTTCTACCAACATGTCCCACCATCCATCCCCCTCTCCATCATCCTAACTGGCAGCTGGTGAAAACAGAGACAGCTCCACAAGGAGAGAAAGGTAACTCCATCAAAGACGACACAGCAGGAGCACAGAAAGCTAGAAAGAGTTCAACTATCCATCAAAACCTGAGGGTTTTCAACACAGTGGGGTTATATGTCCCCTTCCCATTAAACTCTACATCCTTTGGGCAGCACTTACTAAGTTTTTCCCTGTTGGTACAGGAAGGCTGTTGAAACAAGTTTGGGGTTTGGGTACTTGACTTTGAGTATGGTGCTGTACGTTTGCATTTTTCACAGCCTCAAATGAGGTCACAGCCTCTCACTTTATTCTGGGTGGTCTAATTTGGAGCAGCCTAGGAGACGTTGGTGTAGGCACAAAGTGTTGCTTGCTGTCTAGTGGGACATCTTTGATCTGTGGTAGGATTTTCTCAGCTCTTCCTAATAAAAACTTATAAAACTTGATGCCTTACAAAACAAGAACACCACAGTCCAACGCTTCCTTCTCCCCACTATTTTACATTTGTCAGCCTTTACTCTGGGTACATCCAATATTTCCAGTTAAGCTGAAGTTAGAGCCTGTCTCCAAGTCCAAAGTGTCCTCCCATCCCTGCTGTACAGAGCTGCAAGGAGACCTCTTAGCTCCTAAGGCATTCTGTCCCCTTCCAATCACAGAGCAGGGCCCTGACATTTCAGCACAGCAATGTTGTCTGGACCAAGAACAAGGAGATGTTCCTTGACCCCATTTTCTCCAAGCTACCAGGGTAAACAAGCCAGGAGATGCAGCCCTTTTGTACCAGCTCCTGCTCCCACACAGCCCAGCGCAGAGGAACAGCCGAGCTACTTCACCTGGGTTGGATCCCAAAAGACAAAACTCTACCATGAAGCCACCACTTCCATCTCAGCCTGTCTCACTCCCCACCCTGTGTCTGACCCAGGAGTGGGCCAGACAGAGTACCTGCTACTTCAGCCAACTCACCAGCAGATACCTCTGGCTATTTTGAGCACTACCCATGCATCTGAGAGCTACTCAGAGGCAGAAGACACTGGGTTTGGAGAACCAAGTGTCATTTACCCAACTCCCACAGCTGCTCCTCACCTCCTGGGGTTCAGCTACTCTCTCAGACAGAGGTGGGAGAAGTTCATTCAGGAGGCAGGGCAAACACTGCCAGCAGAATCCATTTACCCCTCATAATCAGAAAGTCTCCAAAGTAAGCACCTCTGAAAGATCTCCTCTAGGAGAAAACTCTCTTCTAAGGGAACAGGCCACACGTTGTATATGCAGCACCCGAAGACACCAAGACCTTCAACCTCATAAGATTTAAGCCATCCTTATGAAGGGAGAGGTCTACAAGGCTGAGGCTTATGCCTTAATGTCATCTCATACTGGAAACGAAGCAATCCTGGCCCTGTCTAGTACTTGAGCACCTGGGAACACTGGACAGACCAATGAGACCACAGAAATCAAACTGATTTTAAAAAGGGAGGGAAAGTCAGGCCTCAAAACTATGGATTAGTAAAAAAGCAAAACTACTAAGTGAAACAAGAATTTTGTCAGAACCACAGCAGTATCGGGTGTTACACAGACTGTATGTCTGGCTAAGAGGCCCCAGACCCTATGACTAAAAAGTTGAAATGACAATGACCTAACCCGCTGCTTGCACGGCATCAGGGTGGAGCCAGACTCTGTCAAGAAAATTAGCCAAAATTCCTAAGACTTCAGTGGCAGCACATCACTCTTAGCATTAGTGCTCAGAGTTTGATTGAGCTTCACTTCAAAGTGAAGGCCAGTCCAGGACCCACTCCGTTTTGAGCGGGATTGTATGCATGAGGTTAACAAAGTCACAGCGTTGGTTGGTTAAATCAGTGAGACCCCTGACTACCTCTGAATCAGCGAGGATCAGGACTGCCAAATTAGGCTGCATTTCTGTAGCAGAGGAAGCAATCCTTAAACAGGGGTTGCAAACCCCTTTTTGTTACACTTAAAAAGCTCTTTGGGATCCTTCAGAATGAAAGGCCCTATTAAAAAAACTCCTGCAGTGACAACAGAAGATGCAAATGTTAAGGTGACCACTCCTGTAACAGCCCTCTCTGCTAACCAAGTGCAAGCTTGTGTATCTCTCCTTAGCGTGGCTGTGATATCTCACATGGGTTTTACAAGGTGCTTGGGCCTACCTGCCCACACTGACTCAGAATAATTCCATGAAAGATCAGGTCCACAGTGTTTTAAGTAAGTTTTGAGGGATATTTGGGGAAGTTCACACAAAAACATTTCCTATTTCAAAAAACCTTCTTGATTTTTGTGCATAGGCATGGATCTCAACCAAACCACTCCTGCAAGACTAGAAATCCACCACTCAGTTATAAAGGTGGAGTAACATTTATTCTGTTCCAATGAGCTATTGGCTGTAGGATGCAAACCTTTAAACGAAACGAAATCAATGAAGCCATTAAAGAAACTCACCATACTGATTGGTCCTATTGCCTGGGTCATGTTTTGGGCAGAACACTCTAAAATTTAAGTTCAATTTTAAGAAAAAGAGAAAAAGGATTAATAAATACGTAAACAGAGTTATGCTGACTGATTTTAACAGATATTTTCCCCTCTTTTCATTGAACATAAACTGAAAGACGTCTAGAAAAATTATCAGACTTTTTGTTCAACATTACCCACCTAGGAAAGCACCTGCTGAAAAGTCACATACATGCACAAGCTCGTATTTGTACTTTCAGAGAGCCTCAGTGGATTCTGAACACTGAAGCTTTGAATTATCACTTCCATTACCCCACTCTGTTTGGACTTGCCCGTTGTTCAAATCCTGAGTCAGACGCATTTTATCCTGTGTGCCAATCAAACACTGTGGCAGAGGGTGCTCTTATTGAAACACCTAATGAAACGAGATTCATGCTGTCACCATGAAACACCACGGCACTAATAATGCTTGATTGTAGCTACTGCTGTTCTGCCCTCTTGCCCTGCACCACTCAGGCCAGTCCCAGAACCTCTCTAGATGTACCTGCTCACCTGTCAGTTTGAGCTTATTAGCCCTGCATGATGTGTTGGCACAGCCACATGGCACTGTGCCACCACGCACGGTACCAGTGACTTTCTTGGAGATCTCTGTGCCCCTCCCTTTCCACTGCCCAGTGGTGATGAGGTGCTCCCCAAATCCCGAGGAAGCAGGGCACCCCATCTGAGACCCAGTAGCTCATGGCTGTTCAATCCATTGAGTGCCTTAAAGACTTGAATAATATGTGAGATGTATTTTCTCTCTAGTTCTACGAAAGCAATGTGAATTCCTTGGAAGAGGTAAAAGGCAATAAATACAGCTGGAAATAGTCCTTATCTTCTGGACACAGAGAACGTGAACCAGCTTCAATAATATGCCTTTCTTACCGAAGGATCCCAAATCACTTTTTAAGCAAAATTGCCTTGTCAAGAATGTGGTTTAGCAGATCTCTTTGTCACAAATCTATTTGCCAAGGCTAATGCTCAAGTGTTTGGAAGCAATTTTTAAAAGGAACTGCATTTACTAAGACATTTTTAAATTATTGCCATTCTATTATTTTAACAAAATAGAAGCACTGACCTTAGAAATGCAGTCTGCTTCTTTGACATGCCAGCTTTTTTTGCATTAAGTTAATTTTGATGCACAAACCCTTGCAGATTTATGCATGCCTAACAATTCAATCAGAAAGCTAACTACTGGAGGCACCTTATTTACATTCCTGAATTTCTAATATTGCCCTTTGGAGGTTGTTTTTTTCCTCTCCTCCCTTTAATTTGACTCTTTCCCACTTACAAGCAACCTTCCTAAGTACGAGATCATCTTACAGAGATAATACCTTTTACTACTCAGTCCATTTTATGAGGGAGCGCTTCTCTACTATCATTTTTGCCAATATCATTTTGGCAGTAAAAACTAGACTTATTTCCCCACCTCTACTCTTCCTAGCCACTTCCATAGCACTCTATGCCTTCTCTTTTTTGTTCTATTTGTTTTAATAATCGCTGCTCATCATCACAACAATGGCAACTCAGAATTTAAAAACACCAGCTCTCACTCTCTTGAAGGAATTCTCTCTTTTGACATGCTTTTCAGTATGTTGTATTGCACCATGAAAAAGTGCAGGGGGCTGTCAATCCATATCCACTGTTTTTCAAGTACTCTTCACCATTTCTGCAATAATGTCAGGCTAACTACAAATTTTGTGCTTTATTTACGCCACTGATACTGTGCAAAAGTTTTTGAGTTCAAATCCCTGAAACCTGCTTCACCATCTTTCTCTAGTTCAGCTGTTTTTCATCTCTTCAACAAAGGTTGCTATAGCCTAGTTTTCTACATTTCTATATGGCACAAGCAACTAGTCTCACAAAGTGACTTGAATACGAGGCATTTTTAAGGGTCCCTCTTCCAAACCTCCAAGGTCACCAGCTCAGAAAGACACCAAATCAAACTATATCTTCAACCACTGCTTTACCAGTTTGTATCTAGACTGTTATCAGTCTCATGTGGTTTTCAACATCTCGAGACATTCAGTTGTCTTCAACCTGAGGGATCCTTTCTTAAAGCTACACGATGAGAGCCATATATTCTGTGATCATGGCAAGTTTCCATATTCCCAGCTACACTCTTTCACAAGCTTTGCAGAATTCTGAAGATTTATAAGCATAAATTAAACATATCATCTGCTGGGCTTACAGCCTTGAGGAAAGACATATTTACTCTGGACTGAGAGCCCTACTGAAGTGGCCAGGAGTTGAAACTGTTTTGACAGAAAAGGACCCATCTTCCACTACTACTAAGGACTGCAGTACTCCACCTCTTCCTGAAACAAGCACTGATTAGACGGTTAATCAGATTAATCTAAAACTAACGTGGCCTGTGATGTCTCTGGCTTTGCACAGAAATGGTTATCAGGAGGTTTTATGCACCTCAGACTTTACTGTAGCTTCAGCACTCCAAAAAGTTCCTCAACTTCCAATTTCTCAACCCCTTTATCTGCATCCTCCAAACAACTTGTTCCATCTAATGGCAACGCAGCCCGAGGGCAGCAGACACCAGGACTAGAGTGATCAGGACAGAAAATTTACTTTAAATCTGTTCTATTGTGTTAGTTCTAGCAAGGCACTTGAAATAAAAGAAGGTCTTTGGTGGGAGTACAGAGTTCTCTGCTTGCACATGGAGGGAAAATTACCAGAATTTGCCTAAGGTAAGCAGGTCCAGAAGTGTTATAGCCTGCTCAGTGCTCAGACCACATTTACTGAAGCTTCTGAACCAAAAGAAATTGGAAATTTGAGTCACATTAATAAAAACTGTGGTCCTTGAAGACTAGCTAGATAGCCAGTAAGGACTGACTTCCTCACTTTTGGCCTAGTGATCTTTCAGGTGCATTGCAGCTCAGGTACTGAGTGGATTCCTTCCTACTGCTGTGATGTTTTCCTATAAAACACTTCTCCTATTGCTCGTGAACAGAGGACCACGCATCACTTTAAGAGAGGAGAACAAATTTCCTTTAAAAAAAACCAACTTTTAAGACCACACAAATTTTAAGTCTCTCTTCCTGACATCACCACCAACACCTTGACAATAATTATTTAGAAAATACTTGGTTAAATACCGGTAGACTCCATTTACTTCATCCGTTTCGATTGCTGCATCATCGCAGAGTGCACAGAAGTAGTGGTAACTTCTGCGACAGGCTCTTTCCTCGCATCCCACAGTGGCTCCCTTCTTGCGACAGAAGTTGCACACCTAGAACAGGACCAGGTTTAGCAGGTCAGCTTTACAGACAGCTGCTGAAAACCCTCACACAAGGCAAACACAATCCTCTGTGGGAAAATCAAATCTTCTGTTGCGAGTCACCTCTGATTCATCAAGAAAGTTTACTCCTGCAAACTCCTACCCTGGCCTTTATTTCAGCTACCTTTTTGCTATTTTACCTCTATTTCATACTGATGAACTTGTAAACTGATGTGAAGAGCCACGTGAGGGCACTGGGCAACTTCCCCTCCCCCTGCTCTAAATCTTGCCAAAGTTATTTCAATACCTATTGGTATTAGTGCTTGCATTAATGTTTTCTATGCTAACTTTGTAATGAAAAAGAGTTCCACCCAGATGTAAGGGAAGAGGGCAGCTGAGAACAAAGCTAAGAACAAATATAAACAATCTTCCTTCTGCTAAAACTAGAAGGTATTTCCTTTTACACTTATGGATTGCATAATTTTGTTTCAGGTACTGGCTTAGTCCCTTACCAAAGTCTCTTAGGAAACTTAGACTAAGGACTTATTTTTCTCTTAGGAAGGCGAGTGAGAAAGGCCAGAAAAAACAACAGATTTTACTACAAAATGAATTAAATTTCACCAAATATAATATCAAATCAATATTTCTAACTCTAAATCTGTAATTTCCCTAATCTTAGTAGAAGAGACAGACCAAGTATTTTTCTGCCTTTTTTTCAAGCATGAAACAGACCAGACAACCTTCATGAGAAGGACTAAGTATGAGACAGGACTAAGTGCAGATTCAGAAAGAAACTCCTTACCAGTCGCTTTCCTCTCTTCAGTTCTTTCAACACTGATGCCACATCAAACCTTATATCCAGATTTTCTGGGTTATAGTCTTCAGATTCCACAAACCCTGAGGAAAATAACTGAAGACAAAAGAGAAAATATTAAGAATTAATAGAGGGACTTAGTCACCAGTGCAGAAAAGAGAGGAAGGATACATCTTTTCTTCTTGCACTTGCCCTACCTAAGAAGGCTGATTTTAATCTGTGTTTTAAGAGGCTTCACCTACATTGAACAAGGAGCTGTACTTAAACCTTTTCCCAATCAGAAGAAGTTCCTCTCTCTATACAGGAGATTTCACATGACCTGAAGGTGAACCAAGAAAACATAACAAGGTCATGAAGTGAATTTAGTAAGAAGTGGGAATCAAGAAAGTCTGGCAGTCCAGCCTGCCCAGAGTAAGGAGGAGAAGCTCTTCAGCTGACACCTTCAACATCCTGCTACCTGCCCAATTCCTCAGCCTTACAGAGGGATACAATATTTCTCTGTCATAAAATTTCCACACAGTCCAATGCTGACAACAGCTGACTGCATGAGAAACACAGGAACATTATAAAAAGCCTGGGTGAAAATCCACAAAAAATGTATAGGTACACATTTTGGCCACTTTGATTCCCACAGGAGTGCTGAGCCATGACAAGAAGTGAAGAAGGGGGAGTTCTCAGCAACTTCCTTCTAATCATTATATACAGCTAATTCCAAACACAAGTGAACTACCCTTATGTCAACTGGCAGGCACAGTCTGTCTGCTCAGAAGGTGACATATAATAACTCTAACAAAACCCCCGTTTCAAACAAAAAAACCAAGTAACACTGTAAAAATATGTTTCTAAACCATTCTGCTACAAAAAACCACAACAACATAATAGAAAAACAAAAGATGTAAACATAAAACCTGCAAGAATAAGAAGGCTGCAACAGTGAAAGCCAGAAAGTTGTTCTAGCAGGAGATGCACCTTCTGCACTAAGGGACCCTCACTGAAGGGAGAATATGGCATCTGAAATTGATTCCAACACACACTAATATCCCAGCTCCACTATGATCCCAGAATACAGGGAAAGCATTTTGACAGTAAGAAAAGTAAACACATTCTAGGATTACAACATGCTTAGAGCTTCACAGATATTTCCATATAATCAACCTCTGATAGTTTTCTTCCTTTTTTTATGTAAGGCACAGACTGTGAATATTTTCCTGCAAACGTTTAATTAAGCACACAACGTTCTGTGGTCACAGTGTGAAGCCTCAATTTAGTGTCTCAAGAAGACCAATTCCTACTGCTGGACTATACGTGTGTCTAGAAATATCGATCAGGAACAGACATGCATGAAAACACCACATATCAACGCGTCCAGCTCTGCAGCCGTGTCCTCCCCCTCTCCAAAATTCTAGCCAAGCCCTCCTGCTTTTCAATCTAATACAAGCTTGCTGGTTTGGATAACCAACCTTTTAATTCAGACACTATTTTTGAGTCAAAACCAGACAAGCAATGGAAACTTCCCTGTTGGGGCCTTAGCGATACTGAATGAATACCAGGGTTTGTGAACCAAGGCCATGAGCTAAAACTAAAGGATACAGTTGCAATTTAAGTTAGCAGAAAAGTAAGAAAATGTGGATGGGAAAATGCTGATAGCAAGAATTATATGCATATAGCATCTTTTTAGACTAATCAATCACTTAAAGACTAAGGGCGCGTGGACAACGCGTGCTACCCAATCAAGCTTGCTCTATCTTGCGTGCTCGGCGCGTGATCGCATGTACAGGAGAACAGAAAGAATATATAAGAACGCAGCCTGTTTAATAAAGTTGGATTTGAACTTGCATCACTTCCCCTTTAGTTCCTCTTCTCCCTTCCTCTTAGATACCAACCAACTGAAAGTCACTCACCAGACAATCCTGATGAGCTGCAATATCTTGCTCTTCAGCAATATACATGACAGAACCAGCCTCCCTGTCTGGACAAAACGCACATGTTCTTCTCACCATCTTCGCCATTATCTAGAAAACACCTGGAGCAGGAAAACTGGGACAAAACACAAAGCAATTGATGCAACTATCATACAATAAGCAGGACAAACACAGGAAAGCAGAGCCTCACGCCACACATTAGTAGCAAAAGTTTTACTTTGTCCGTGGTTTTTGTCCAAGTCCACTGCAGAAATCTTCAACACTTTGGCACTCCTACTAGGTGTGATAGTCCAAACTGCCCTTTGCTGGAGATGTCACCTCTGACAGCACAAACTCCTGTACAATACCAGTAAGAAAAGTGTGATTTTACTTCCAAGAAATAAGAATATTTGAAGTGAAATTATTGTAGTGAGAAAGAGGCAGTGAGGTCCAAGTACAAAACAGGCAAGAAATCTCACAGTCTAGCAAATCTTGCACACCTTTCTGTGGCTTTCAACTGCCAACCTTTGTTTTCATTAGAAACCCATCTCCCTTCCACAAAGTGGAGGGAGTAGTCTCAAGTGAGAAGAACACCAGAGTAGAAGGGGATTTCCCCCCCACACCTCCCTCACCTCTGTCACTGAGAATTCACTTAATCACAGCAAATCACTTCACCTCCACACACATCTGGTTTTTTTCCCCCCTGTCCTACCTCTTGTGAGCAAGGTAAGGGAGGGAGTGATTTCCAGTATCATAGAATCATAGAATGGTTTGGGTTGGAAGGGACCTTAAAGTTCACCTAGTTTCAACCCCCCTGCCATGGGCAGGGACACCTCCCACTAGAGCAGGTTGCTCAAAGCCCCATCCAGCCTGGCCCTGAACAGTTCCAGGAATCCATCTATATAGTGACCATCACATCAGTTCCAGAACTTAAGCATTAAATAAACACAATAAAAACAAGTAGAAATAGAAATATTAGAAATACAATAGAAAACAAAGACACAAAGAAATTAAAAAGCCGAACAAGTTAGAGTTTGAATGGTCTAGAACTCAGGAAAAGTTCTCTGCAACAAGCTAATACCTGGAATCGATGCAGATACATAGGCCCTGCTCAGGCCCAGTCAGAGGATCCAGTTCCGGAGGCTCTGGGAATTTCGTGAGGAAGAGGCTAAAGATGGAGTCTACAGTCCCTGGTGTTCTTACAGGCTCAGGAAGAAGCCTGGTGCTGCAAGAAAACAGAAGACACTTGGTCAACGTCAGCCTTAGGGTAGCTCCAGTGCCTTTGCAGGAACCCTGAAGTGGTGGAAGGACAGCTCTTGCCCATTCCTCACTGCAGAAGAAGCCAGCCTGCACCCACTGCCCTGTTTAGCCGAGTTCAGTCCTGTGTTCTTCTCTAGCTTTCTGCTACAGAGAAGACACGGAGCTAAACGGGGCAACAGATGCAGATGGTTGCTCTCAAGCAAAAAGGGAGAGTCTAAGGGCATGGCTGCAGTTCCACAGTTTAATTACATTTCACCTAAGCAAGCTCTTGCTTTTGCAGGTGTTAAGCCTGCTGCTCACAGATTCCATTTGACACCCCAGGATCTGTCTGAAAAGGTAAGAAATCATTGTTCCTTACTCAGCTCCACTTGTGACAGCATAGATCTCTTATTCTTCCTCCGACTGCCTCTTTTTCAAGTTGAAGAATCTGAAAATATTTAGTTGTTCCTTGTACAGAAGCTGCTCCACATCTCTGATTATCCCTGTCACTTCTTAATTTCTTCTCTACTTCTGCTGTGTTCCAATAGGAGCAAACGCCCTTCAAAAGGGTGGGCTGCCACTTTGTCACGCTTTAACCCTAACCGGCAACCAGGACCACGCAGCTGCTCGCTCACTCAGTCCCCTCTCGGTGGGATGGGGGAGAGAATCAGAAGCATCAAAGTGAGAAAACTCGAGGGGTTGAGATAAAGACGATTTAGTAAGTAAAACCCATAACTGTGCATGCAAGCAAAGCAAACCAAGGAATTCATTCACTGCTTCCTGTCGGCAGGCAGGAGTTCAGCCATCTCCAGAAAAGCAGGGCTCCATCACACGTAATGGTTACTTGGGAATACAGACACTGTAACACTGAACATCTCTCCCTTCCTTCTTCTTCCCCCAGCTTTTATTCCAGAGCATGATGTCATATGGTATGGAATATGCCTTTGGTCAGCTGTCCGAGCTATGTCCCCTCCCAAGTTCTTGCGCACCCCCAGCCTACTCGTTAGTGAGGTGGTGTGAGGAGCAGAAAAGGCCTTGAGAGCCTAGCAACAACCAAAAACACCACTGTGCTATCAAAAGTATTCCCATCCCAAATCCAAAACACAGCACCCTACCAGCCACCAGCAAGAAAGTCTACTCTATCCCAGGCTAAACCAGCACACCTTTAGAACACAAATTCACAACTCTGTCTTTTTTCCTCTTCTTTTCTTAATAATTCTTAATATTCCAGTCACATTTTAGACTGCTTCTAAGCACGAAGCTGTCACTTTCACAGACCTATGTATTGTAGTCTCACAGATCTCTTTCCTAAGTGGTATCAGTATGGAGGGCATCAGCATTACGATTGTTGCTCTGACACAGGCATCATTTTCCACTTATTAATGCTGGATTTTCACCTGCTATTTTATAGTCAAATCACTGTCACAAAGTCCTTCTGCAGCTCTTCACAGCCAGCTTTCCCTTTCACTGCCACAGGACCAAACTGTGGGAACTTACAGCGACCGAAATAATCTATAAGAGCTGGAAGCCTCTCTACTGCCCTCCAGTAACGACAGAGCAAATGAAGTGGCAAAACAGAAGACAGAGAAGAAGTAGCTGAGAGAAAGAAACAGTCACGTGCCTCTGGCTGCTTCTCTGGTACCTGTGCCATTTCCTATGAGCAGGGTTGGCTGGTGATTTTTTTTTTTTTTTTTTAATTGTGACAAAATGGACGAAATCGGGAAACGAAACAGAAAGTAAAAAGGGATTAGACTATTGTTGGCAAGCACACTGGAATTGTGCTACTTCCAAATAAACCTTATTGAAATGTTACCACTTTGCCTAAGTATTTCCTCTCCAGAACCATTTCTGAAAGCATCCTGGCATGTGAATACACACATTTTACACAGAGGGCAACTAAGACACAGCATGTCACTCGACATACCTGCAGGGGAGCGAGGAAAAAAACCCAAGTCCCCTGACTTCCAGCACACTGCCAAAACCCACTGCCCTAGCTCCTGCCCTGCTCTCCTCTTCCCCCCAGTATAGTGAAAGATGTGATCTGTTGAAGTAGGGAGAAAGAAGGAAATTACACACCAGTTACCTCACACTCACTGTGTTCTCCATTTGCACTTTGTGAGGAAAGAATCACTGCTGGTCATCACCTACACAAGCCCCCTCACCATTCTCCCCCAAATCATTAGCAGCATAAAAACATGCAGTCCTTGCAAGGCTTTCAGAACAAAACAAA
>NW_015094510.1:15939726-15989424 GCF_001431845.1 Calidris pugnax | reverse complement strand
CCCAATTCCTCAGCCTTACAGAGGGATACAATATTTCTCTGTCATAAAATTTCCACACAGTCCAATGCTGACAACAGCTGACTGCATGAGAAACACAGGAACATTATAAAAAGCCTGGGTGAAAATCCACAAAAAATGTATAGGTACACATTTTGGCCACTTTGATTCCCACAGGAGTGCTGAGCCATGACAAGAAGTGAAGAAGGGGGAGTTCTCAGCAACTTCCTTCTAATCATTATATACAGCTAATTCCAAACACAAGTGAACTACCCTTATGTCAACTGGCAGGCACAGTCTGTCTGCTCAGAAGGTGACATATAATAACTCTAACAAAACCCCCGTTTCAAACAAAAAAACCAAGTAACACTGTAAAAATATGTTTCTAAACCATTCTGCTACAAAAAACCACAACAACATAATAGAAAAACAAAAGATGTAAACATAAAACCTGCAAGAATAAGAAGGCTGCAACAGTGAAAGCCAGAAAGTTGTTCTAGCAGGAGATGCACCTTCTGCACTAAGGGACCCTCACTGAAGGGAGAATATGGCATCTGAAATTGATTCCAACACACACTAATATCCCAGCTCCACTATGATCCCAGAATACAGGGAAAGCATTTTGACAGTAAGAAAAGTAAACACATTCTAGGATTACAACATGCTTAGAGCTTCACAGATATTTCCATATAATCAACCTCTGATAGTTTTCTTCCTTTTTTTATGTAAGGCACAGACTGTGAATATTTTCCTGCAAACGTTTAATTAAGCACACAACGTTCTGTGGTCACAGTGTGAAGCCTCAATTTAGTGTCTCAAGAAGACCAATTCCTACTGCTGGACTATACGTGTGTCTAGAAATATCGATCAGGAACAGACATGCATGAAAACACCACATATCAACGCGTCCAGCTCTGCAGCCGTGTCCTCCCCCTCTCCAAAATTCTAGCCAAGCCCTCCTGCTTTTCAATCTAATACAAGCTTGCTGGTTTGGATAACCAACCTTTTAATTCAGACACTATTTTTGAGTCAAAACCAGACAAGCAATGGAAACTTCCCTGTTGGGGCCTTAGCGATACTGAATGAATACCAGGGTTTGTGAACCAAGGCCATGAGCTAAAACTAAAGGATACAGTTGCAATTTAAGTTAGCAGAAAAGTAAGAAAATGTGGATGGGAAAATGCTGATAGCAAGAATTATATGCATATAGCATCTTTTTAGACTAATCAATCACTTAAAGACTAAGGGCGCGTGGACAACGCGTGCTACCCAATCAAGCTTGCTCTATCTTGCGTGCTCGGCGCGTGATCGCATGTACAGGAGAACAGAAAGAATATATAAGAACGCAGCCTGTTTAATAAAGTTGGATTTGAACTTGCATCACTTCCCCTTTAGTTCCTCTTCTCCCTTCCTCTTAGATACCAACCAACTGAAAGTCACTCACCAGACAATCCTGATGAGCTGCAATATCTTGCTCTTCAGCAATATACATGACAGAACCAGCCTCCCTGTCTGGACAAAACGCACATGTTCTTCTCACCATCTTCGCCATTATCTAGAAAACACCTGGAGCAGGAAAACTGGGACAAAACACAAAGCAATTGATGCAACTATCATACAATAAGCAGGACAAACACAGGAAAGCAGAGCCTCACGCCACACATTAGTAGCAAAAGTTTTACTTTGTCCGTGGTTTTTGTCCAAGTCCACTGCAGAAATCTTCAACACTTTGGCACTCCTACTAGGTGTGATAGTCCAAACTGCCCTTTGCTGGAGATGTCACCTCTGACAGCACAAACTCCTGTACAATACCAGTAAGAAAAGTGTGATTTTACTTCCAAGAAATAAGAATATTTGAAGTGAAATTATTGTAGTGAGAAAGAGGCAGTGAGGTCCAAGTACAAAACAGGCAAGAAATCTCACAGTCTAGCAAATCTTGCACACCTTTCTGTGGCTTTCAACTGCCAACCTTTGTTTTCATTAGAAACCCATCTCCCTTCCACAAAGTGGAGGGAGTAGTCTCAAGTGAGAAGAACACCAGAGTAGAAGGGGATTTCCCCCCCACACCTCCCTCACCTCTGTCACTGAGAATTCACTTAATCACAGCAAATCACTTCACCTCCACACACATCTGGTTTTTTTCCCCCCTGTCCTACCTCTTGTGAGCAAGGTAAGGGAGGGAGTGATTTCCAGTATCATAGAATCATAGAATGGTTTGGGTTGGAAGGGACCTTAAAGTTCACCTAGTTTCAACCCCCCTGCCATGGGCAGGGACACCTCCCACTAGAGCAGGTTGCTCAAAGCCCCATCCAGCCTGGCCCTGAACAGTTCCAGGAATCCATCTATATAGTGACCATCACATCAGTTCCAGAACTTAAGCATTAAATAAACACAATAAAAACAAGTAGAAATAGAAATATTAGAAATACAATAGAAAACAAAGACACAAAGAAATTAAAAAGCCGAACAAGTTAGAGTTTGAATGGTCTAGAACTCAGGAAAAGTTCTCTGCAACAAGCTAATACCTGGAATCGATGCAGATACATAGGCCCTGCTCAGGCCCAGTCAGAGGATCCAGTTCCGGAGGCTCTGGGAATTTCGTGAGGAAGAGGCTAAAGATGGAGTCTACAGTCCCTGGTGTTCTTACAGGCTCAGGAAGAAGCCTGGTGCTGCAAGAAAACAGAAGACACTTGGTCAACGTCAGCCTTAGGGTAGCTCCAGTGCCTTTGCAGGAACCCTGAAGTGGTGGAAGGACAGCTCTTGCCCATTCCTCACTGCAGAAGAAGCCAGCCTGCACCCACTGCCCTGTTTAGCCGAGTTCAGTCCTGTGTTCTTCTCTAGCTTTCTGCTACAGAGAAGACACGGAGCTAAACGGGGCAACAGATGCAGATGGTTGCTCTCAAGCAAAAAGGGAGAGTCTAAGGGCATGGCTGCAGTTCCACAGTTTAATTACATTTCACCTAAGCAAGCTCTTGCTTTTGCAGGTGTTAAGCCTGCTGCTCACAGATTCCATTTGACACCCCAGGATCTGTCTGAAAAGGTAAGAAATCATTGTTCCTTACTCAGCTCCACTTGTGACAGCATAGATCTCTTATTCTTCCTCCGACTGCCTCTTTTTCAAGTTGAAGAATCTGAAAATATTTAGTTGTTCCTTGTACAGAAGCTGCTCCACATCTCTGATTATCCCTGTCACTTCTTAATTTCTTCTCTACTTCTGCTGTGTTCCAATAGGAGCAAACGCCCTTCAAAAGGGTGGGCTGCCACTTTGTCACGCTTTAACCCTAACCGGCAACCAGGACCACGCAGCTGCTCGCTCACTCAGTCCCCTCTCGGTGGGATGGGGGAGAGAATCAGAAGCATCAAAGTGAGAAAACTCGAGGGGTTGAGATAAAGACGATTTAGTAAGTAAAACCCATAACTGTGCATGCAAGCAAAGCAAACCAAGGAATTCATTCACTGCTTCCTGTCGGCAGGCAGGAGTTCAGCCATCTCCAGAAAAGCAGGGCTCCATCACACGTAATGGTTACTTGGGAATACAGACACTGTAACACTGAACATCTCTCCCTTCCTTCTTCTTCCCCCAGCTTTTATTCCAGAGCATGATGTCATATGGTATGGAATATGCCTTTGGTCAGCTGTCCGAGCTATGTCCCCTCCCAAGTTCTTGCGCACCCCCAGCCTACTCGTTAGTGAGGTGGTGTGAGGAGCAGAAAAGGCCTTGAGAGCCTAGCAACAACCAAAAACACCACTGTGCTATCAAAAGTATTCCCATCCCAAATCCAAAACACAGCACCCTACCAGCCACCAGCAAGAAAGTCTACTCTATCCCAGGCTAAACCAGCACACCTTTAGAACACAAATTCACAACTCTGTCTTTTTTCCTCTTCTTTTCTTAATAATTCTTAATATTCCAGTCACATTTTAGACTGCTTCTAAGCACGAAGCTGTCACTTTCACAGACCTATGTATTGTAGTCTCACAGATCTCTTTCCTAAGTGGTATCAGTATGGAGGGCATCAGCATTACGATTGTTGCTCTGACACAGGCATCATTTTCCACTTATTAATGCTGGATTTTCACCTGCTATTTTATAGTCAAATCACTGTCACAAAGTCCTTCTGCAGCTCTTCACAGCCAGCTTTCCCTTTCACTGCCACAGGACCAAACTGTGGGAACTTACAGCGACCGAAATAATCTATAAGAGCTGGAAGCCTCTCTACTGCCCTCCAGTAACGACAGAGCAAATGAAGTGGCAAAACAGAAGACAGAGAAGAAGTAGCTGAGAGAAAGAAACAGTCACGTGCCTCTGGCTGCTTCTCTGGTACCTGTGCCATTTCCTATGAGCAGGGTTGGCTGGTGATTTTTTTTTTTTTTTTTCAATTGTGACAAAATGGACGAAATCGGGAAACGAAACAGAAAGTAAAAAGGGATTAGACTATTGTTGGCAAGCACACTGGAATTGTGCTACTTCCAAATAAACCTTATTGAAATGTTACCACTTTGCCTAAGTATTTCCTCTCCAGAACCATTTCTGAAAGCATCCTGGCATGTGAATACACACATTTTACACAGAGGGCAACTAAGACACAGCATGTCACTCGACATACCTGCAGGGGAGCGAGGAAAAAAACCCAAGTCCCCTGACTTCCAGCACACTGCCAAAACCCACTGCCCTAGCTCCTGCCCTGCTCTCCTCTTCCCCCCAGTATAGTGAAAGATGTGATCTGTTGAAGTAGGGAGAAAGAAGGAAATTACACACCAGTTACCTCACACTCACTGTGTTCTCCATTTGCACTTTGTGAGGAAAGAATCACTGCTGGTCATCACCTACACAAGCCCCCTCACCATTCTCCCCCAAATCATTAGCAGCATAAAAACATGCAGCCTTTGCAAGGCTTTCAGAACAAAACAAAATATATCTATATTTCTGATCACCTTTCACTTGCTACAGGGGAAATACTTTTAAGAATATAAAAAAATATTTTCTTTAGAAACGTATACGTTAACATATCTGATCCAAGCGATAGTGGTGACTGCCTCACTAGATCTAAACTCTCACCTATTCTTGAGATCACAAAATAAGAGAATCGTTAGAGTTGGGAGGGACCTTAAAGATCATCTAGGGTTTCATCCACTAGAGCAGGTTGCTCAAAGCCCCATCCAGCCTGGCCTTGAACACTTCCAGGGATGGGGCATCCACAGCTTCTCTGGGCAACCTATGCCAGGGTCTCACCACCCTCAATGTAAAAAATGTCTTCCTTATGTCGAACCTACCCTCTTTCGGTTTAAAACTGCTGCCCCTTCTCCTGTCACTGCAGGGCCTTGGTAAAGTCTCTCTCCACCTCTCCCGCAGCCCCCTTTGCATACCGACAGGCCACTACAAGGTCTCCCCGCAGCCTCCTCTTCCTCAGGCTGCACAACCCCAGCTCCCTCAGCCTGTCCCGGCAGCAGAGGTGCTCCAGCCTCTGATCACCCTCCTGGCCCTCCTCTGGACCTCCTCCCACAGGTCCACATCCGGTCCTTGTCCAGGTCCACCCCTGAGGCCTAGCAGGGCGAGATGCCACTTGAGCGGGCCTGCCTCAGCCCGGAGCTTCCTGGAGCCGCCCCGGGAGGCTCCGGGACGAGGCAGGCCCGGTCACGGCGGGGCCCTCCATGACAAGGACCACCGCCGCTGAGGGGAAACGCGGTGTCGCCCCTCACAGCCCCGCTCTCCCCCGAGCCCCGGGCGGGCCCATTCATTGTGACTGGGAGAGGGGGGGGGAGGGATGCAGGCAGGCAGCTGAGGGTGCGCGGAACACCGGGTGGCCCCAGTTCCCCCCTCCTCCTACCCCCCTTGGGCAGCGAGACTTACCGCGGGGCGGCGGGGACCATCCACCCCGGTTCCTCACAGCCCGGCCCGCCCCGGCCGCCACTTCCGCGATCGGTCACCACCTCCTTTCCCCCCCACCACCTCTCCCGCGCGCGGAAGTGGGCGTGCCCAGCCGCGGCACCGAGCACGCGCAGTGGGGGCGCCGCCGAGGCGGGGCTCCGCCTGCTGCACCCCCTTCCCGGCGCTGATTGGCTGCCGCTCCGGCCCTCGAGGGTAGTGCCAGGGCAAGGGGCCGCCGGTTCGATACCCGCGCCCGGCGACCGCCGTCGGGCGGCCATTTCCCGAGGGATTTCTTCAGGAAGAAGGGGACATCCTGCATCCTCCCATCGCCCCCCGTTCATTTTTTACACGTCCCTTAATCAGGTCAGGGGGACGGCAGGGGAAGAGCCTGATGTGAGGGGGGGTACCCAATGTGGGGCTGGCAAGGTGACATCTGACCGAGAAGCTGATTCGAGAGATGGGCAGGAAAGGCTGGGACAAAGCAGTGTGCCTCCCAAAACCATCAGGCCCTTTGTTTGGTCGGTCCCACCACTGTGGAGGACCTGCAGTACCTTGGCTTTGTCCCCAGCCATCATGGTGCTCACGCACCATGCCAAGGACCAGATCGTCCCAGTGCCACTGGTCAGCATTTTCCTTGGTCAAGAGATTAAAGACTGGCTTGTCCATGGTCAACCAGGGATGTAAGACTTCTTACCGTGCCAGCTCCTCTCTGTGGGGCTTTGCTGGTGCTTCCTTCCTTGTAGGGCTGGTGGGTCATACCTAAGCTGGTCCCCTCCAGCACCAGCCAACGGCAAAGCATAAGCAACTCTGGGAGAAGCTCATTGCTCTGCAGGTCCAACATAGCACGCACCACCGAGAGATTTCCTCCTCCTGCTTCACACAGGTGCAATGTTTCTACAAGTTCTTGGAACATCAGCAGTTTAGGGCAAAATCATGCCAGTGAGACCAAGGCTTAGGTGATGTTCCTCTTCATTGCGGGGGAGAACTAAGCAAAGCCAAGATTTTCACTCCCATACAGCTCACCACCCATGACATAACGAGCACGTTTGGGCCCATCGGGAGGCCACAGCAAACACACAACATGGAGCACATTTAGATTAGTTGCCTTCACTGTAGCTGGAACAGCACTGCTGGAATTACTCCAAATCCCTTTGTACCTGCCCAGATGCAGCATTTCAGAGCTAAGGTCAGTCCCTGCGTCCAGGCTTGCAATTAAATTGCATCTATTAGCCAGATGCTGCTCCACAACACCAATTCCTGAATCTGTTATCTAGATGGTGCTTGAATGAGTCAACTGGATTCAAACACCCACAGAAGTGTGCAAGTCTTAAACTAGGAAAATTTTCCTAACACAAGTCTGTTCTTCAACACTTTAAAAAGTAATTCTCTGTGGATGAAAACTAACTGCAAGTCCCTTGTGATCTCTTCTTCCAAACCCCTGCTCTACAGAGCCATACAGTTCTGCTCAAATAGGCGGAGCTGGAAATTAGCGCTCAGTAATTTTTTGGAAAAAAAAACCAAAACAAAAACACACCAAAAAACCCCACATTGCAATGTGCTCCAGTCCACTTTCAGACCTATGCTATAGGTGAACTTCAGCTGTCTTTGCATTTGTATGCTCACCTAGGGCACTAATATTTATTTCCCTGTAGGTCATGGAGCCCTTATATGTCCTCACATCCCTACTGTCCCTCCGTTGGGGGGGACATCCTGCTCATTAGGCAGATGTTGGGAGCAGTCCTGCTCACTGTTCTGCTCACCATGAGAGTCACCAATGTCCACACTGCATGGCTGGATGACACCATTTCACAGGAACAAGGAACCACCCTGAAAAAGCCTAAATTGGTTTCAGAATTCCCCCAAATCCACTGGTCCTCTGGTCCACTGGTCCAGTGTTGTAAAACCTACGCTTAGATTCACGAGCAGTGAAAACATCAGACTGCAAGAGGACCAAAAGCTGGGTTGCAATTGCTGTATCTACTGTATCCTCACATAGAGGAGAATGAAGAAGCACCAGCCTGAAGACAGACCTGATCAACGCAGCTAGCCAAAAAGCCCCATCTCATTCACATACCTACTGTAAAACCCACGCTGACAGCAGCCTCTCAGATAGTTGCAGACCATCCGGAGCAAGTAAGCGCTTTATCTTTTGAAGCATCAGGTCTGTTTTCTGCAGCAAGAAACAAGAGCTTTTCCTCCCCAGCTCAGTACTGTAATTCCTACCACTGATCTGGGAAATACAATCAACAGCAGTAAAATGTACTTCCTCCCCTCCCCGCCCTTGATGCTTTAATGACATTCCCATCTGCTTTTTCACATTCAAGTTGAGCTTAAGGACAGGTATTTTTCACTTCCTCACTTCTCTGAAAGGCTGTGGTGGTTTGGGCCGTCCACTAAACGAAGGACAGATGCTCTCTGTAGTGAGAGGCACGGGTTGAAAAGAAACTAAGCTACTTTAATGTAATATTAATAATAAAGAGAAAAGATAGTAATAAGAAAATAATGAAATATATACAATATATACAAATCCAGTATTGAGCTCCGGAATGCATGGATCAGGATCAAAGGCAGATGAGCAGAGAGAGTCTTCCTTGGATGCCGGCCCTGAAGAAAGAGCCTGACCCCTTTCATCCCTCGACTTTTATACTAATCTACAGATGGGATGGAATACCCAGTTTTGGGTCACCTCTCCTGTCCACTCCTCCCCACAGGTGTGACCCCTCTACACTCTTCTGCTTAAGACCCTCCAACTTTGTACGTAACAAAGTGAGCTGACCTTGGTTGTTCAAGCAATAAGGAGCCTCTCTGCAATCTACTCCCTGGTATTTACTAGAAACATCAGACCTTACCTGCTAGGTAAGATGTCTGAAAAACACACTTAATTTCAGAGAGTTAAAAGTGGCTAAACTGAAATGTAAAACTACTGAAAATTGGTTCTGTTCTACCTCAAACCAGGACAAAGGCTCACACCAGTGCTGGGTTACCAGTGTGCTTACCACACCGTTTGGCATGTCTCTGGAGGCTTTTACATGGCACGAAGTTATTCTACGGCGTATTCCCTCTGAGTAGAGGCAGATCTTCAAGGAAGCAAGAAGCACCCAACCTGAATGCTGACTGCTGCTAACGTGGTGGAGCTCCTCAGTGGCAGAGGGGTGAATGGGGACAGATTAGGACAAAAGTGGGTGGCTCTGACCCTTTGAAGGGGTGACAGCATCGTCTGTTGCAACACAACCCCATGTTTTTTTTAAGCTGGACACATCCAAAACAAACTCAGCCACCAGTTTAGGGCCGCAGGTACCGTGTTTGTCACAGCTTCACAGCAGACATGCAACTCAGTTAAAAAACTGAGTTAAAAAAGGGCTAACGCTAAGCCATGTGGACATAAGCCATCCGTTGCCTCTTGGCCTCAGGGCTGAGAGCTGGTTCCTGCTCCTCTTTTGAAAATTTTGCAGTACAGCTGTAGGCTTGAAATGTCTCTCCACGGCCACGGCAGCCTCTCACAGGCATATTTCATTGCCTTATACAATTACCTAAATCATCACTAACTCTTGCAAATAGCACTTCCCCCTGCTCTGTAAAACAGAAAATCCAATAACCAAGTCTGCTAATGGCCGAGCAAATACCAACAAACAATTCTGCATGATCTGCCATGCGGGACCTCCCACAAATTCAGAAAGTGAAGGTAAGGCGAGCTGCAGGACCAGCTTTAAATCCACCTGTGATGGATGCACTCAACCGCTTGACCAAACTAGTGGTAGTGTGGTTTGGTCTCCAATGGAAGCAAAGGCCTAGGCTATAACTGGGCCAAAACCCTCTCTAGTTCCAACCTGTCCCTGAAAACCCTCACAGGAACAGGCTGACATGGTGAGCACTGATGCATATGGGCTTGCAAACTGGAACACCACCCATGAGATTAACACATGAATAGCAGGCGGTTCTGCCAAGACTTACTTATCAAGGAACAAAGGAGGTTGAGGGTACAGCATGTGCTTTTACAGCACAGGTAATTTGGTGATATGCCAACCACTTAATTCCATAAATATGACAGCCTGAGTAAGCTGCCTTTGAGCTCTTCCTGGTAGGCAGTGTGGCTGCACAGCGGTGATCTCCCCTTGAGCTGGGACACCTCTCAAAGTTACTCCTCAAGGCTGAGAGGCACCTTACCAACTGCAGACCCTTGGTAAGTGACTGATGTCGCACATAGCCTTGTATTACAGCGCACTAAGATTTTGTATTGGTAAGTTTAAATCATTATTATATACTCTGCAGTAAGTAATAGAGCGAACCTTGCCATTGAACTTTGTTAAGTCTCATTTTGACAACATCTTACTTCAATAAACCCATTTTTGCTGATACCTTTGGTGGTGGTTCTCCATGTGGTCTAAATCGCCCATCCGTGACCCTAAATCACCCTTCTTTGCACAAGGCTCCAACACATTCACCTGCACACCCATTCCTTGCTCTATTTCAGAGCCACCTCCTGCATCTGTGCTCAGTGTCACTTCATGTAGCTCATTTCTCCCTTACCAACAAACCACATGGCAAGGACTTCTGTGGCCCACCTGTCCCACGCTACACAGTATGACACTGAAATGAGGCACACTGGATTTCTCAAGGATTTTTCTTGTGCGTCACAAACATGGAGAGGGATGCAACCCAGCAAAAACCAGTCATTTCTCTCCTGCAGCAGCAGGACTTGCCCAGCCCACTTTGTAGCACGAGCACAGCTCCGCAAAACCGTTCTGATTAATCTCATCTCTGCCCAAGATTATCTGTCCCACTGGATCCATTGGGCTTAGGTATATTTTATTAATTCTTAGCTCCCAAACAGGCAGACTTGCATTCATCACGAGTTTCAGAAAACCAAGTTCTGATGACTCAGCATCATGGAAGGGCACAGAAAACATCAAATAATTGCTGCTTTTCATCAATCACGTCTCTGCTGCGGATGGCACAGAAGCAGGAGTTCTTCCAGGGCACGGTGAACTTTGCTTGCGAATGAAAAAGGGGGCAGGGGGGAAGACTAGGAGCACAGAAAATATCTAGAAGTTTGATGCCTGTTCTTATGGCAAACAGTTCTAATTTTGTAAACTAAAAAAGTGACATTTAAATGTAAATTTAAAAAACAAACAGGTGAAAGGCATTTTAGTTGAACAGAATTAGCACCACTGACTGAAGTGTACTGTTCACTGTGCAGAAGTCCCTTCCAGCATATAAATCTCCAGGTACATGCTGTGTTGAGAGTAGGAAAGCTTTGCCTATAAGGTTTTTTTCCTGCACTTCTGAACTCCACACTGACAGGAAATCTCTGTCTCTGGCATGCTTCCAGCTTCGTAACCATAATCCCACGTGAGTTCGGCTCCAGCTTTCACGTGCCTAAGAAATAAAACACTCGGTCAATTTGTTTTGAACTAAGTGAAGCAGTATTGTGCTTACAATTTGTCACTAACAACTCGCATGCAAACCCCAAGATATTAGGGGCTAGGGAGCATTGCACAAGCAGCTTGTTGGGAGAGAACCAGGAGATATAAGGAGTCTCTGGCACACAGATGTTGCTTGCCTACCAGAGCTATGGAGAGTGCAAATACCTACATCTAGGAGAAAAGAACTTATCAAGCAGTGCCATAGGGTGAGAGTCTAAACAACCTGCTCAAACTGTGAATCTAGTTCTGAGAAACAAAAATCAAACAAAAAAAGAGTCACATAAGTGACTACATCTAAATGAGAACACAGTTTTGTTATTTTTACTATGTACAGTGCATCATTGAGGTTTGAACAGATCTCTAGATATACTGGTGATGAAGACTATAATCTTTGGTCTGACAAGCTACATTTTAATGCAATTACACTATTCATGTGCACAAAGAATTAAACACATGCTCCTCATGAACCAGCTGCTCTGACAGTACATCAAAGAAATTTCTAAGGTAGGAAATTCATTGCCCAAAATGAACGCCAAATTAAATACCTGAGACTAAGATGCTGAGGGACAACTGAGGGAACACACAGTAACATGTGAGTATTACAAAGAAGAGAGTAATTCTCTGATATTTCTTACTGGATACAATATAAGGGATATCCACTGAATTACTTGGTAGCAGGGTGAGAACAAACTAAATGAGGACATAATTGCAACCAGGGACTTGCCACCTCAGGATGTTCTGGAGGCCAAAAATACAAAACAAATAAAAAGGTGACTGGGCAAGTTAATGGAAGGTACACAATTAAGCTTGATGATCCAGACTCTTCATCTAGAAGTCCTTCATATAGAGAAGTTGTTAAAGGGTCATTACTGGAAAGCAAGAGGTCCAGCCAAGGGAACATTCCTTCAACAATCTTCTTCACTAAGAGTCTTCTGTGGACAACTAGTACCTCCTTCCCTGGCCTCAGTCCCACTACACACTTCTTTACTGACTACCCAAGCAAGAAAGGCTCCAGCTAAAACAAAACCTTTTTTTCTGACATATTTCAAAACATTGTCTTAACAGTTCCTGGAAGCCCTCCTCACAGCACAATCCACCGCACCTGTGTCAGTATGGACCAGGGTTGCAAGGCTCCACAGAGGATCAGTGTTCCCTGGGGTCCATTTGTCTGGAATTAATCCTCTCCTCTATTGTAAGTTCTCATTCAGTACTCCCACTGTCACATGCATCAGCTTAGCTTCATTCATACAATTAATCTTTCCCCTGTTGGGTTTAGTTGCCGCCTTCTCATGTCTCACTGGCACCAGCTCTCTGTACCTCATTTTCTGTCATTCCCTAAGGGAAGACTCACATCTTCTGCTTTCAGAGGAAGTTTTCACAGAATCTTCATGGTTGGAAAAGAGTTCTGAGATCACCAAGTCCAACCATACACACACAAAATATCCCTACAATCTCGGCCACTAGAGCATGCCCTGAAGCGCCACATCACATGTTTCTTAAATACCTCCAGGGATGGTGACTCCACCACCTCCCTGGGCAGGCTGTTCCAGTGCCTGACCACCCTCTCAGTAAAGCAATTCTTCCTAATATCTAATCTAAACCTCCCTTGCCACAACTTTAGACCATTTCCTCTGGTCCTGTCATTATTCCCTTGGGAGAAGAGGCCAACACCCACCTCTCTACAACCTCCTTTCAGGTAGTTGTAGAGGTCGAGGTCTCCCCTCAGCCTCCTCTTCTCCAAACTAAACATGCCCAGTTCCCTCAGCCTCTCCTCATATGACTTGTTCTCTAGACCCCTCACCAGCTTGGTGGCTCTCCCCTGGACACACTCCAGCAGCCCAATGTCCTGCTTGTAGTGAGGGGCCCAGAACTGGACACAGTACTCGAGGTGAGGTCTCATCAGTGTCGATTACAAAGGCACGATCACTTTTATCTCTGAGTATCCTAGTGCTACCTTGTCAGGACGGGCTGGGCTGCACGAAGTCCTGCTTCTCTTGGTAGCTATGAGAAGATCTGGAGCCAGCCTGTTTGCCCCACAGAGCATCTCCAGCCTTAAGACCCTGTAAACTCCAACACTACCCTATGGATGGAACTCAGATCTGCTGGTCATTTCTTGAGACACAACATTGGCTTTCAAAACGGCCATGCTGAGTTAAACCTGTTTTTACACTGAAGGTCATCACTGAAATAGATGCATTAAGATTCCCCACTTCACATTTCAGTGCAAAACCAAAGAAAAACTCATTAGTGATGATCAACATCTGTATTTAGTGCACAGTAAGAATGCAGTTTTATGGTTTCATGATCGAAGCATCTGATGTCACTTAGCATAATTATTTCCTAATAACTAAGCATTGCCTTTTCCCCTAGTACCTTGAATGAACAGCATTAAACTTCCAAAAAACTCACCTGTTTGTGAAGAACGCCACCCATGGGAAACTTCTGTTGTGAGTCTCTACAAACACGCTCTGTGCAAAGAGATTTGGGCAGCAGCTGTGCTGTAAAACAGAAATATTTGAATTAGAAACAGTGCAACACCTCATCATTGGCTGAAGACCGTATTTTGTGCCAGATATGTGTCACTAGCAAAGGTAGTTTCTTCCTTCCCTTCTCCAGGGATTTTGCTGTAAGACACATATTCATGCCAATGAAGAGAAATAAATTACTTGCAGAGTACATGCAGACACATCCATGAAACATTCGCCTTAGTTGGAGGTACTTAGTAATTCACTATTTCTTGGCAAGTCAAAATTGAGAGACTTATTTAGCAGATACATTACACTACAGAAATTTTCTACAATATCACAACACTTATCCTATATCAGCACATGCTAGAATTTACAGTGGTTGGGAAACAAAAAGCGAGGCTGGGAGAAGGCTTGTGGTTCAACCAAATGTGCCATTTGCTCTCTGGACCCCCAAAACAGGCCGTTCAAAAATTCAGGAGAAAGACATCATTCATTACTGGGGAATATTTCACTCGTAATGGTGCTAAAAACTATAGCTAGTATGCAGTATGCATCATCTTATGGAGGCACTAACAGCCGGTGTGACCCAACTTGCTGTTCGTCACTTCAGTGTGCAGGGAGCACCACACAGCCTGTCATGCACCTACTGCATATATGGTTTATGTGCAAAAGCTTTTTAGTTTATGCAAACACATCATTTATTTATTTAAGGTAAGACAACTAAGAGAACACATGTAACTTTTTACTTACGTTCAGAAAACGACCCACGTTTCCTTCTTTTGTGGCATCCAGTACATAAATACTGTCTTCGTTAGCATTCTTCAGAAGCGTCCTGTCACCATCAGCCTCCACACAAAACGCGTCTTGTTTTGACGGCCTGTGATTCTCCTCTTTGCAGTTGGCTTTTAGTGCTGTGTTTTTGGATGGTCCCACAACACACGTGTCACGCAGCACACCTGACTTGCCACAGTCAGCACCCTGCAGAGACAGATGCTTTCTTTTGCATTCTGCACTGTCCATGTCAGCAGACTCAGTCTGTCCAATTTCCATTGGATGTTCTTCCTTCTGCTGCTGAGTGGGTTCTGTCAACGGACACATGACACCAGTTACACCAGAACACATTTTTCAACACCAGTTTAAGGCCAAAGCCTTTTCCTTGTTTGGCCCTGAACTCTTATCCACCCACCCTTCGTTCTCCAAAATGTACACAGCTTCCTTGTTATTTACAATCTGTAACACAACTGTCCTTTTCCATGCCTCTCAACAATCCTCCCATAAATGACTGTTTGCCGCTGCAACGCCTAAAGAACTTGTTCAAGTCTCCTGTCAAGTCTCTCCCTTTTTCTCAAATCCCACTCCAAATCGATTTCTTCCACATAGCATTTTTTCATCATTCTCCACCCTAATTTCCCAAGAGAATCACACACCGTAATTAAGACAGAAACAAGATGCACGTGCAAATAGCAGTCAGTTTCACTCTGCCTCTCCAGCTTGAGGTCCTCCCACCCCCACATTATATCTTGTTTTGTTGACTGGAACATGTATTGGTTGTGACACGGTAAGATTTGCAAGTCTGACTTTCCCACTATATTTGAGAAGCTGCTGACAGGTCTCTTCAACGTGTCCCAAGATCAACTTTGCACGCAAAAGACTGCCCTGTACCAATTAATGCCCTGTATTATGCAAGGCAGTTATCATTTCTGTACCGCTGAGCTCTCTTAGACACAGCTTAAACTTTAGGCAGGCAACACCATTCTACTCCAAGAACTCCACGTGCAAAGATCACCTTCTACATTTTAAATCTATCACCTGATGGGGCACAAGTGTACTAAGAGTGCAGTAGTTATAGCTCTGCAAACCTACTTTCTTTTCCTTCCTTTCTTCCACTGGTTAGTTTTGTTTTGCTTGACTGATGAATCTGAGAACTATTATCTTCATCTGAGCTGGCACTGTGCACCAGTGTATCAATTTCCTTTAAACAGAATAAAAGATAATGAAAAGGCTGTAATGTATTGTTGCTGTATGCAACTCTGGGTCAACACAGGACAGCAAGTGGCTTTTAGGACTCAAGGGGTGAAGTTTCGAACCTACTGTAATGCATAGCTATGGCTGAGTTTCAAAAGTTCACACATTTACTGCAATGCAACATTTATCTTAATTTCCAATTATGCTTCAGAATAACCTGGAAGAATCTTCCCACTCAACAAAAATGTCAAGTGCTTAAGTCCCAACAATTTCATCAGAATTTAAACACATTTGTTGTTGTTGCTGAACCAAAACCCAAACATGCTTTTTAGATTGTTTCAAGAAAATGAACAGAAGTGGCAAGATTTCTCCTCTCCCACAATAAAAAGGTGATTAGTTATGGGAGCTTCAGAATGGACAGCACTGCCAAATGTTGGCATGAAAATCCCATGTGCATTTCTTAAGTGCAGTGAAACCTACAGAGTAAGTTTACCCCAGTTTCCCTCCTTTGCATGCATTTGCAGGCAACACTTCACACCCAGATGAGATTAAATTCTCCCAATTGTGCCACTGCATGAGAAAACTGCACCCAGCTCCTGAGATCTTCTTCTTTTCTCTCCCTGCTATGTCATTCTTTGGGGACACACCACAAAAACATTATCACAATGATCCCCTAACCTTGCAGTTAGTTACAACTGGGAGTGAGAGGGGAGAATGATTTCTTAAGACTCTCAAGGCTGGAGTGTAAGTGAAGGGTGGAGAAGGGAAAGCTGTGAGAGTAGGTAGTGCTGGTCTCAGGGAACATCTTGAAGGACTGATAATGGAGAAGAGATGGGGTATAGCTTCCAGCACACCAGCTTAGCTCACAGTGTGACAATCTCATGAAGAAAGATCATTAGCACTGCTTAAAAGTAGAAGATGAAAAGGTCAAAATTAACACAGATATATATATTCAGCACAGTGAAAAAATGAATCTATTACTATTACCATTTTTAGCTGGTCATTCTGAAAAACAGCTATTCTAGTTTCAGGTCTTCTTGTGGTTGCAATACTTGAATTCTTTGGATGAACTCTGTACCGAAAGGTCAAAAGGAAATTATAAAAGACAAAAAGACCCTTAAATAACTCTCACAACACACACTTTAACCGTCTCTAGTTCATAAAGAACATAGTACACCAGAGCCTCCAATCTGGCCTCACCCCAGGTTCTGTAACTATTTTGCCTTTTAAGAATTGAGGCCCTAGGTTAGATTCTCAATAATATTTGGAAAAAAACCCCAGTTGTTCATAACTTTTTGAGAGATCAGCATCTGCTTTCAGACACTTTCCCAGTTCTCCTGCTGGGAACCAAATTATCTTTTGTTTTACAGTTATTATACTACATCATCTCAAAATAGAGCACCTACAGAGTTGCCTTTTTTCTGCTACCACTTTCAACATTTTTGGCAGTGTAGCTTTCAAACAGGAAAGGATATTGCAGGGACAAAGGATAGAGAGGGAGATAGAGGGGGAGACAGTCAACATACAGCAGATACAGATAATACTTTCCCACAAAAGAACCTCACGTCCTTCACATCAGAAGATTGAGGAAGGATAGGAAGCAATATCTGGCATATACAACATCAAAAACTGCATTCATTTGGATTAATTTCACTGCGCAGTAGAAAACACCAGTTTCAAAATTAATCTTAGTATCTATGCAATGTCTAGCAATAAGTAACAGCTCTTATTCAAGAAAAGTTACAACCTTTATATGTATTTTCTTGCCACAAAATCCACCATAGCATTACTGATAATGGCAACAAATACTACTCTTCAAGGCTTTCTTATGATTTAAACCCCTTTGTAAATTCAGAAAATGCAGTAGTCACAAGAACTTATGACATTATGACATGATTTCATTGTTCTTATAAAGGCAATCTGTTTGCGTCAACGACATGTCAGGTTTAGCACACTGATGTCCCCTCAGATAAGTTGGATTGTCATTTCTTAAAAGCCAGGATAAAAAAGTCTTTTTGTCTGAGTTTTTTTTTTTTTGTTTTTTTGTTTTTTGGTTTTTTTACACAGCTTATGTGAAACATTTTTATTCTTGGGAAAGGAAATGCATGAGATTTAAGGAAGAAGTACAGTAAATGCAACTTTCAGTCTGTGATTCCCTGCAATTTTTAGTCAAAGCACTTAGCAGAAGTAAAATCCAGTTGATTGCCAATAATTATGTAATTTAGAAAATGAATAATTCATTAGGTTTCCAAGATAATGAAATGCAAGTGAGAACACACTGGCAGATATTTTAAAGAGTTTCCATTTGCAATTTCATGGTTCTTCTCAAAGATCCACAATAATCTTCTACTCTGCAATGAGCAAGAATTGGCAATCATTTATGAGCAGTAGAAAGTGTTTACAAAGCAGTGTGGCAGAGAAAGGGATAGTTTAGGAAAAAAAGCTCCTGACTTCCTTCTGAAAAGACTACAGCATGTTGTTGATAAAGCCACGTGCTTATTTTGCAGTAATTTTATTTTAGGAATCCTGATAGGCTATGAGATCCTGACTGTAAAATGAAAACAGGACCAGAATTTTTGCATAATTCACTGCAAAAGCGATGTGTTGCCAGTCTCTTAACAGGAAAGGTAAAGACTCCTAGCAGGAAAGGTTACAAAGAACACTAGGTTTAGAGACTGAGAGTAAAGGACAGGACAGTTAGTAGCTAACTTGTTATCAAAACCTTCAGTGTCATCAAATAATTAATAAAAGATACTTGAGATAAAGGTATTTCAAGTTAGCATAATGGTGAATGCCCTGAAGAGATCAAGTACACCCAGGACATAAACTAGATTTCTAGAAAATGCCAAGTGACACACACAGGAAGTAAGTTATAGAAGAAAAGTTCTGTCCCACTAGAGGGATAGCAGAGTTTTAGTTTTGTTATGCTTACATTTGTTTTGGTAAACTTACAGGGTTGATTTATTCTCATTATCCACAGTCTGAGACAAAGATTCCTGTTTCTCAAGAATGTAATTTTTGCCAGTTTGCAGTAGTTCAGCCCCAGAGTCTGAACAATCAGTGTCAAGTTTTCTCTTTTTGGAAAAAAAGCCACTCGCTGTATTGTTCACAGCACTCTTCCCTTGACCAGCATCCCCCAATACTTGAACTTCATCTCTGCTCATTAACCTGCCTGGAAAAAAAAAAAAAAAGAAAAGTTGTTTGTTTTTTTTTAATTGTTTGTTTGCCAAGATGGATCACACTCACTATTAACTTACATTAAAAAAAAATAATGCAAGAACATTATTTGGAAAAGCAAAACATGAATGCATGTATGTTCAAGGAAAACATAGCCCTGCCACAGTATGAACGGGCCTGTGAGGGAAAAATAAACAGTCTGAGGTAAGCTTTGCTCCAGAATGCTTTGATTGTTGTCTGGCACCACTACATTGCAGACTTCTTCATGGTTCTTCTGTCTGTTCAATCATCTTGCAAGTTAAGATTATGTTGACTCACTTTTCTTCCAACCCCCTATTTCCCTGTTCGGCTCTCAAAAAAATTCCAGGGTACAGTCCACAGGAGAGGGAGAATTATGCTATGCATGTCCCACAGGTCACCTTCTGTTACCTGAGTAAGTACAAACAAACGTCCCCTTGTCGATATCATCCAGGCAGCGCACGGCCCAGCCTTTCTTCTCCGTGTTGAACACTTGCAACCTGACTTGAATGCCATGCTGTACAACTCTGTTCTGACACATCATCTTGTCACACCTGCACAACACACTACACTCATAAATTCTGTCAAGAGGAAGCAAAACAAAACACAATATAAAAGAATGCATTACCAAAACAAAGTTGCTATTATTAATTTCCCTCCTGAACACTAATAAGGCACTTGACTGAAAAGATAAAGTCTCTGGCTAAAACTGATTGTGCAGCAGTGCTTAACGCTAAGGACTCTCTTGATTGCCGATTCATCAATTTTAAGAGTCTGTCAGCCAGATTTTGGTATAAGCAGACAAGAAAAATAAATGCTACGTTTTTATTTTATTGAAGTAAATCACACAGAAGCAGCAACCCCCATGAAGCACCTCATTCTATGCTCTCAGAAGAGTTACACGTAACCAAGACTAGCAACAGCAACTGGCTGATATTTCCTTAGGACCCTGGTCAAATGGGTGAACAAGACACAAGGGTGGCTACTGCCTCCCGCTTCTTTGGCTGGTACATGCTGTGATGGTCCTGTGATAGACCTCCTTCCTTCGTGGCAGGTTTCTTTCCCTTCTCCCTTGGGCATGCCTGAATGAACCAGCACGTGGCCCAATCTGAGCTCCCAGCCCATCCAATACTACATTACTGTTCACAATCTTCTTGGACCTTGAATTAAGCTGTGAAAATTGTAGTATCTGCAGTACAAAAGTGTTTTTTCCGCTCCTATTACTTGTCACATTAATTATTTTTTATCATCCTGATCTGGTGACAAAAATGGTAGGTTTCAGTAATCCAGAAACTGCGGTTATTTTAGTCCTCAAGGACTTAGAACTACAGAAGTAAAATAAGAGCAAAATAAAATAACAGTTAATAGTTCTGTCTTTCTTACCCACTAGGAACAGGTCCCTCCAGTCTTTTGTAACTGTATCCATGGCATGTTTTACTGCGTGGAGAGAGAGACGCTTTACTACAGCCTCTTGCAGTCAGCTGTAGGCATGCACATTTTGACCTAGAAGGTAACAGTAGAACATCTCAGAATGTATTTGGGGCAGCGTAAATCAAACATAAGTCCAGATAATTTAAAATGTGCTTGACTATATACACACACACACACGGTTTTGTATATATCTATTTTTCCCCCATCACTTTTACTCCATAAGGCCGTTTCAGGCACCCTACCCTTCTCTTTGTCTCTTGCCTGGGTACGCGTGCTTTACAATAATTGTGTTCTCTCCACCCCAAACCCATTCTTCCACCAAGTTCTGTAAAAAGGACATGCAAACAGCTCAAGTACAACAGAAATTTCTTATAAACAGGACACTGCCAAATGTCTTGAATGAATTAATTAAAATCACCTGTTCTGGCACAGCATTCCAGTCTGTTAGTCACTCCTTCATTACCTTCCTCTCACCCTAGCCCTCAGGAAGTTAAGAATTTCACACTGTGGAGTGGAGAACTCAAGCAATAATGCTGGTCTTTACCATCTTATGTCATGGCATCTCCAAAGACCCGCAGCGTTTGTGCGAACAGCAACGGATCAAATCCTGAACCCCAAATACACACATCAAAAACATCTCAACTGTTGAGGAAGTTCAGTGCAAAGACACAGCATGATATGTTCTCCCTGTTCCCCACCATTCAGCTGAAATTAAGTAACTACTGAAGCTTCATTACACTAAGCTGTGATTTCAAACTTTTGTTGGGTCGTGGGGAATTATACTGCACATCAGCACATGCAATTGCCCTGGCTATCAATAATACACAATGGAGTCACCACCAAATAACACCTACAGGTAGAGATAAAGACAAACACCCTTCAAAAAACTGGACAAAATTATCACTAAACTCGCATACTTTAACTGTGACGGGTTCCCACAGAGTAACACGTAGCCCAGAGTTACTGGGCTTTTCCTAAAGACAGTAGTGAGCAACACCATTTGAACTGCTCAGAGCATAAATGTGTTCTGTGACCACAGGGTTTCATTGTTTCTGTTGAGACAGATGGGATATAGTGGTTGTGAACAGGATGTTTCTTCCTCTGCCCTCAATAACCTGCTAAGTTCCAAATGATCTGATCCCTCTTGAGGACACCATCCCACAGCAGGAGCTGCAGCAGAAGCTGTCATGCAGGATCCTTCCCTGCCCGCCAGGAAAAAGAGCCTTCCTCTGCTGGCACAAGACTCCCTTCCCTACTCCGTTCCCAAGGCTGAGAGATCAGCTTGCCAGCTTCATCTGGAGGAGAATCACTGTCAATTTGAGAAGAAAGGGAAAGGAACACACTAATGCACCTGTTGATCGCTTCCTTCCCTAAAACAGAGGCTGGATGGGTAGGAGAACCCAAGTTCTGGAGAAGATAAAGACACAGCAGTGTCAGTCAATGCAGAGCATGGCACAAGATAACTACCACAGATATTCCAGCAGCGTTGGTCCTTCATTATTTGTTACTGGGCACCTTCACACTTACACCATCACCCTACTATTGAGGTATCACACATCACTTGTCTGGGATTAGATTTTTCTACCTACCTATCAGTGCAGCCATCTGTGCAGTCACATGAATCAACGAACATGCTGGAGAAATTGTTGAGATAATATGCACGCGGCCACGACGCCCTCCGATATTTGAAATAAGGTAATCTTGCGCGGTCGAGATCATTACAGAAGGAAATGGGCACAGTCTCAGCTCCATTGCTAATATCAAAATCAAACACGAGGGGTTCGGGATTTACAGTGTTCCTGCCCAACAGTACGTATGTGTTGAAGGAGAAGTGATCAACAAATAAGAAATTGCACTGTGTTTCAAACAAATAATTTTGCACATCTTGAAAGCTTCTCAGACTTCGACCACAAGGAGCTTTGTAACTCACATCCAGTGATTTGGAAAGGCAGTCTGCTTTTGCGTGGCGTCTTTGGAAGTGAAACAGGATTGGTATCTTAAGAGGGTTTTCACCCTTGAAGGAGCCCGCTGCTCTGTTGGCAAGACACGCACGAGAGCACTTGTGGTTCTTATACTGCAGGTTTAAGGGTAAATCTTCAATTTTACCAGATGCTTCTTTACCTTCTGAACCTGTTTTTCCTACGTTCTCCTTTTTGCTATTTGGAATAAAAAAGGTTAAAAGAAAAAAAGAAAAAAAGAAAAAAAGAAAAAAAGAAAAAAAGAAAAAAAGAAAAAAAGAAAAAAGAGCAGCATCTTAAACAACGAGTAAAATGCTCATTTATTTAGTGGTTCAATATTATTAATACAGGAAAGAAAAAGACCATTGCTAGAAGGCCAAGGGTTTCACTGAATCACTGCTCATACTGTGTCACTGTCCTAACATCATAGGAAGACATCTTCAGAAGGCATTAAAAAACAAAGGCAACAGCTTCTTCCCAGAAATAACTTACATACCAGAACACATAATGGACATTAAAAAAAATAAAAATATGATACCATTACCCCCATCTTCCAAATCAGTACCTGAGGCTAAATACAGAGAGACTAAGTCATGTGTCTGACAATCTGCAGTTTGCGAAAGCCTGAGAACTAAACACAAAAATTGTTAAATCCTAACCCCAATAATCCTGGTATTACTCATGAATCTTTATTCTCAACCTAATGTCCTGTTTTATTCTGCAACATTCTCACATGGCAAATTAGATAAGTCTACTCAAAACCTCAGGTTTTCCATGTAAGTCACGTTAAAAATATTTTGACTTTGAAAATTGGCAGGATTCAAAAATGGATTTAAAATGTTGAATTTAGAAATACAAGAGAGATATTAAAATATCTCTCAAATGCACTTAAGAGTATGTCAGATAAGGAACTGGTATAAACTATTAAATACACTGACCTGTGAGACCTTTCTACAGCGTCTGCAGTGTTGTCATCTGTAAGACGACGCTGCAATTTGGGTTGGGTTTCCTGTATGTCATCTCCATCAAACACATCACTTACTGAAAAAACATGAATGCAAGAAAAGCTTCAGCAATCCACATTTCGATTTATAATCGAACTTACTTTAGCTACTAAGGAGGTAATTGCCAAAATACATTAAAAACAATGGATTGCTATGAACTGCAGCTAACAAAGAGCATGCTAGCAAGTGCCCTACTGAAAAAAAAAGCTGCTTTTTATTACTTAAACAAAAGTCATGTGTTTTCATATAAGTATGCAAGTGAGTGACCAGCTGACACACAACACACACTCTCATACTTTCTTTCCTGCTCCTCCTTTCCCTCTTTCTCCTTCGTTTTCTCAAAAAGGGAACTTAGGTTGAGGCAGAAATGCATCATGACAATTTACCCTCTTTCACAGACCAACAGGTGATTTGTGCATTAAAATCTTCCATGTGGCTTGCAAAGTGCATGGAGGCAACACACATATGAAACACATACACAGATTTCTTTTCATTATTTAAGATAAGAGGATGCCAGGGTATTAGAGGTAGTAGAGCCATACACACGATGACTCTGTTTGCAGCAAGCTCAGGTTCATCAGGGCTTCAAACTCTCTTCACTTGGTACAAGCCACATACACATAAACCACAAAAGCCCAGGTGAGAGTCCAGAGTCCAGTAACTGGGTAAACCAATAATTACGTTTTTTCCCTTGTAATGCTAACAGGCTTCTCAGATCTATTTTATTGATTTCAACAAAGGGAAATAAGCTCCTGGTGAGTAAACCAAGACAAAATAAATCCACGTACCAAATAAATACGATTGAGATGCACATACCATTTGTTGAGGTTAAGAGATCACCTAAATTAGCTTCATTCACCAGAGTCCAAGCCTGCCAGCATTCTATAAAAAAAAAACCAAAACAAAACAGATGCTAAATGTAATTTAAGCAATAATAATAGGGAAAACAGAGTGTAAATCCTCCAGAGACACTTGTTTCCTCACTATGCTAATCTAGACCACTGCAAGACTGATACTACTGAAACCTTTTGCACCACAGTCCTTAATTGATACATCTACAAAACAGAATAATGGTGTCTCTGACATAATATTTATAATCCCACCCCAAAACCATTCAGTTCACTGAGATCAGCTTGAGAGGCTAAAGCTTCTGACAATAAACAAAACACAAGGCATCGCAGCTATTTCATTACTTCGCAAGAATAAACATTTCAGCTCCATGTGCTTAAGAGCCACACATTGTTTGAAAATGTATATAGGCAAAATGAGAAAATGGCAAAATGCACCTGAAATTGTTTTTTTTTTTGTAATAAGTTATATATATTTTTAAAAGTGCTTAAAGCCACCAACTACTAAGTAATTTAAATTCAGAAGTATCTGAATTGTGGCATGTTATCTCACAGCCCTACACAAAGCAGGCCACAGCTCCCCTGCAGTCCAGCTTAACTGTCACAAGGATTTCAAACCTTGGTTTGTGGCAGTTCCATTCTTGATCTTTCGCTTCAGCAACAGCAGCACGTTTTGCACCTGCTCAAATATGATGTCCACTCTTCTACCTCCCAATTGCATCCAAAATGTCTTCAAGTCACCTGAAATGCAAATTTCCATTTACAAGTCTGTACAGCTCCCAAGAAGTCTAAAAACCTAAAACCACAAGTAGCTCCTAGTGGACTTTTCAGTCTCCCACTCATTTCATTGGGAGGCACTTCTGAAAAATTAGCCAGGACTGCTGTCTTCTTTTGCAGGCTTAAACCTTCAGAAGTCTATTCCTAACCCTAATAATGAAAGTGAAACAGAAGTCAAGTGACAACTGAACTTACTTCTGATGATGCATGATGTTCCTTCAAGTAACTTTTCAAGCACGTCTACAAAGAGTGCTGTGGAAGCCTTTCTCCACACACCAGCAAGTTAGTCACAAGTGAAACTCATAGAAGTAACACAGGAGAACATTTTCAACCGAATGAACTGAATGTAATACATTTGGAAATTTTTGTTATGGGTGTAACCCCCCTTAGTTATGCAAGCTGACTATCCTGTCCCATCAACACTTTCGCTGTTTTCTAGGCAAAAAATGTTCAAGATCTTTTCAGTTTGATAAATCTTGTTCACCAAGTGATATCAGTTGCAACAATTAATACACCCCTTATATAACGCCTCCTTCCTCCCCTAAAAAGATTATAAAGAATATGTTGTTTAAAAAAAGTGTTTTAAGCTAGCGGTTCAGAGCCTCCTTTCTTCCAAGTCTATGTATCCTTGAGGTACTAAGCCCATTCCTGAAAGCTCTTGTTAGAACATAAGCACTGCATCTTTGGCAAGGACTCTAAAAAGGGAATATTATTCAGTGCATCAACAGACAATGCCAGAAAAGAGAACCGTCCCTCTCTCACAGTTAACATTTCTCTTCTTCAATGACTAAGCATAAAAGGACAAGTAAATCTGGTTTCCTACTCCATTTCTAGAGGCAGAGTCCAGTGTCACCATACTAGAGACAGCAAATCTCAGTTGGCAAGTATCATAGGGTGACATCTCCCCAGCAGTCATGAAATGCTGTGTTCTTGTAAGTCTAGTAAAAAGTACTTCCTTAATTTCTGAATTAGCAGAGAATGGCTTCTGTTGCCCAAGACACCAGAAGCTAAGTCATGCTATGGCAGTACAGGGTCTATGGTTGCTCTCAAAAGCATCATGACAGCAGTGAAGAAGTAACAATCTTTTGTCACGACAACCCCAGCTGGTTACGTTGCCAGCAGCTAAGGGCATAATATTTAATACCAACAGGCAATGTTGAAAGTACTTTATCCTGTAAAACAACTGATGATGCTGAGAGTTAGTGCCAGATTTCATGAGCTTTACATATTCAAAGAAATAAAAAAAAATATATGTGAAGAGGTCAAAGTCCCATTAAAAAATGCCCACAACACTTTCTGGAAACCTACACTACTGCTCCAAGAGACAACATCTGCCCTGTGCCACCCTTTTGATGTGCATAACAGTTTCACAAATTTAAAATACCAGGAGAAGTAAGTATATTTAGTATCTATGTTTCAAAATACAGATTCAGAAATTCTAGTAAGGAGTTTCATCACTGCAGATTAAAACTGCTGTCCTTATTTCTTATCTATTTTCTAATACTTCAATACATTTACTAAGTCTGGATAGCACTGGTGGATAGATTACTTCAGAGTACGGCTGACAGAACACAGTTCTTCATTTCTGGGTCATAAGTTATAATCTTGTGTGGGCCAAAAGGAAATAAACCATATACTACTATGTGTAGTGCTCAAACCACTCACTCACCTTGGAAACACTTCCCTAACATTCATGCTGGAGGGCCCTGAAATTCTAACAGCAAAAACTTGGTTTTGCATGGAGAAGAAAAGATGGCGTATGAAGCTCATAGTCTAATTTTAATTTCAAAAAAGACAGATGTCCACGTCACTAATCTCTCCTCCACTGTTAGTGCTGCTACTGTCAATCCCAGCCAGGAGGAGACAGGGAATGAACAGGATACGGGATGCATCTACATTGCCAGCATCCAAAATGATGTCACCAACTGATGACTCAGGGTGTGGACTGGCATCCAATGGCAATAGTTTTAAACCTGGCTGAGGCCATTACCTCTGCAGGGATTTTCTTTTCCCTCTATGGGATCCTTGTGGCCATATAGCTCTCTTTTCAGCATGCTGCAGGGGAATGATGGTAGAACAAGAAACAAGCAGCCAAGGCCAGGGCTACTTATACCAGCTACCAGAAAAAATACTTGGGTATGTGTTTCCTACCAAGGACCTGCAGAGCTGCTGACTAACATCTTACACATACACCATAAAAGGCAAAACTACTGTCTTCTGGTTATCATTTTCACACCAGAAGCGGTGACAAACATATACTACCTTTTCCTCCTTAAACCCACATTACACTACCTTCAGTCCTCTCCTCCTTGGAGCTGGAAAGGTTCTCCACTTCAAAGCAGTCGCACAGCGCCGCAAGACGTGCAGAATGGACAAGTAAGAAAGAGATCAGGTGAGAAATTAAAATGGTTGTAGCTACTTAGTTTTTTCGAAATTTAAACAAGTAAATACTACAGCAGGTATCAGTAGGAGCACTGTGTGAGAAAGCGTTGTAGGGAAATAGTCATCCCACTTTCAAATAGTTACCCCACGTCTTGTCAAGACCTAGCTGAAAAACACACAAATGAAACAAGCTGTGTGAAGAATTTTTTTTTTACATACGCCATTTTTTATTATCTCTCAAGAATGAAGCTGTTATGAGATGACCCACACATTCCATACATAACCCCACTTCCTATTAGCTCCCATTTCTCTTTTTTTTTTTTTAATGAATGCTGTCAGTACAGCAGTACTGCAACTAAACTAATTTATTTAGGAGAAAATGAAGGCTTTTTTAGGTAAAAAAAATTACTGAGTCTGTTGCTCAACAGATGCAAGATAAAGCAAGATATCTCCACTGTGACAACACTAAGAAGTAAGGCAGCATTCTGTGACTGTACTGAAGATACTAAATTTCTACCATCACTAATGACACAGCAAACATAAAAGACACCTTACTTACAAGTTAGGTAGTTAATCTTTTCTGTGCTATAACCGAAAAAACATTTCCATTCATTCTGGCACAGAAATTTCATTTGGTTGACTGGGAAACCAGGTTAGAGTGAAGAGTGTTGATTTCTAGAAAAGCTTCTCACAAGACCTGCCTAATGACAGCTCAAAACACGTGGTTTGTTTGGTTTTTTTTTTTTAATTTAAGGCTTACTTTTCTTTTCTTCCATCTTCCGGGGCGGCTGCAGGGAGGGCTGTTACGCTCGTTGGGGTACCACCAGCATCAAGCCCAGCTCAGGTGGGTTGATCTTGCTGTCCCTGGAGGGGCTTGGGGACAGGAGCTGTGCTGCCCCTCAGGCTGGGGGCCCACGGCCGACATGTGGCAGGGGACAACCCGTGGCAGGGGAACCTCTTCCTGGGGGCCGTCCTGGGCCACTCGTGGCCTGGCCCCAGCACCTTCAGCCTTCCTTTGGCCCAAGGTCCCTCAGCTGATCTGGGGATGAAGGAGAGAGAAGGATCAAAGACGCACAGCGCCGACTCAAAGACAAACCGGCGCGCTGAGGAGCGGGGGTCATCCGGTGCGTGTCGTCCAACCCCCTCCGTTCATTCCTTCAGGGCTGTGGGGACCCAGGAGGACGCCGGGCCGGGCCGACCCCCCCCGCGCCGGATAACAACCCCCACACAGCCCCGCCTGCCGCACCCGGCGTTACTCACCGCCGCCTCGGCGCTCCCGGGTGCAGCCTCCCTTCCCGGGGGGAAAGCGAGTTTCGGCCGGTCGCCCTCCCTCTCTCCTCACTCGCCACCGCTCCCCGAGCCCGCCCCCCCGGCTTAACGGTCCCTGCGGGCAGCACCGCGCCGCGCTCCCCCTCAGCGCCCGTGCACACTGCGCCGCTGCCCGCCAGGGGGCGCCGCCCAGCCAGGGAGGCCACCCCCCCACCCCCGCAGTGCACCTGCGCGCTAAGGCCCACACCGCCCCTTTCGCCGCCGGGCTGGGTGGGGGGAGAGAGGGCGCATGCGCAGAGCCGATAGCCCCGCCCCTGCGGTGCAAATCCTCTGATGATTGGACGCCGGCCCTTCCGGGTTTATGCACGCGCGAGGCGGGGCCGGGCGGCGCCAGCGAATGGCAGCGCGCAGGAGGTGGGGCTTTCTTCGTTGCTATTGGGCACGGCGGGGGCCGAAGGGGCGGGGCTGGAGGGAGAAAGGGCAGGGGCCATGTGGCTGCGGAGGGAGCGGGGGGGAGGAGAGAGCGGAGAGACAGGAGGTGCGTCCGCCATCTTGGGGGCGGGGCGAGCGGTGAAGCCGGGAAGGGGGGGGGGGATTAGGATGAGGCAGAGGGGATGTCCCCAGCCGTGGTTTTGGGCTTCGGTGGGGCCTGCCTGGCTTGAGGTGGTGGGGAGATATGGTGCCTTGGACCCCTTACCATAAAAAAGACATTGAGGTGCTGGAGCGGGTCCAGAGAAGGGCGACAAAGATGGTGAGGGGTCTGGAGAATAAGTCTTATGAGGAGAGGCTGAGGGAACTGGGGTTATTCAGCCTGGAGAAGAGGCGGCTGAGGGGAGACCTTATTGCTCTCTACAGCTACCTGAAAGGAGGGTATAGAGAGATGGGGGTCAGTCTCTTTTCTCAAGTCACAGGCGACAGGACAAGAGGAAATGGCCTCAAGTTGCGCCAGGGGAGGTTCAGGCTGGATATTAGGAAAAATTTTTTCACTGAAAGGGTTGTCAGACATTGGAATGGGCTGCCCAGGGAGGTGGCTGAGGCACCATCCCTGGAGGTGTTCAAAAGATGGGTTGATGAAGTGCTGGGAGGTATGGTTTAGTGATGATGCTCCTTGTTTGTTGTGTGGGTGTCTATTTTTGTCAGTTAGGTTGACGGTTGGGCAAGATGATCTTTAAGGTCCCTTCCAACCTAGAAGATTCTGTGATTCTGTGATGTGGCGTGAGGTGAGGTGAGGCGAGGCGACCTGCTGTGCCCACCCACGCTTGTGGGGCCTCCTGTAGTTGGCATGGATCCCAAGCAGTCGCTAGGTCCCTGTGGGGAGTTGTCTTGGCCGGAGGGGTCCTGGCAGCTGGTTGAGCTCTGTGGGGCTGCAGGCGGATGGGTGGGAGAATAAAAGCCAGTTACTGAGGGCTGTTAAGGCCTTTGATCCAGTCCACCACTTAAAGTGTTTGGTCACAGAATCTTCTAGGTTGGAAGGGACCTCAAAGATCATCTTGTCCAACCGTCAACCTAACTGACAAAAATAGACACCCGCACAACAAACAAGAAGCATCACCATCACTAAACCATACCTCCCAGCACTACATCAACCTGTCTTTTGAACACCTCCAGGGATGGCGCCTCAACCACCTCCCTGGGCAGCCCATTCCAATGTCTGATGACCCTTTCAGTGAAAAAATTTTTCTTAATATCCAGTCTGTGGATAAGTTGCTGAACTCCACTGCTGGCCCCTGCCATGTGCCTTTGCTGGTGGCAGCTGTACCCTGTGAAGTGCTAAATTACTACCACCTTTTTTGATTCGGTGTGAAAATAAAGCGGTTTACATTGCCCTTAAAATTTTTAGCAGCATTACAAGTGTTTGCGTAAATCCCACGTAAAGGGATTTTTTAGAGGGGCAAACATTAACCTACTCTTAAAACATGGGGAGAGTGGTTGGTCATCGCTTTTTTGTCACTTCTTTTTTTACCACTGCTTTAAACTGGAGAGATAAACAATATGCTCAAATAATTGTCAAAGCATTTCCAATCTTGGGGATACTATTAGAAGTATTTCTTCAGTTTGAGAGGCGGAGAGGTTGAAATTTAACTTGTCTGTGGGAATGCTATGTTTACGTGCTTTGGAGCTCTGGTCAGACCCGGGATCCTCCAGAAGATTTTGGTGTCCAGCATCTGCTTTGTACTTTTTATAAAACCTTTTAAATGTTTACATAGGCATGCCTACATCTGTGCCTGTGTTTGAAGTTCGCTGATTAGCCCATGAGTACTGCCGAACTCTACAGAGAGAAATGAGACAACTAACAATAACATTGTTGGGAACAGGGTGGCTCAGCATTACTAATGTGCTGACAAATCTCCCAACAAGAACAGTACTTTATATTTTAAAAAGAGAGATTTCTCTCCTGTAATTGTTTATTTTAAAATTAAAGCACAAGCTTTTCGTGGGAATATACTGCATTAGGACATGATGATTGCAGATGAAGTAATTTCATTTTACCGAATTATTAGTATATGTGCAAGTGAATGTTATGAATGTTACTGAATGTTATGAAACACTTGTGGCACTATGAATTCTGTATGAGGAACATACCAAATACAGAGAAGATGGAGCCAAGCACTATAATGATTGTACTAATTAGAAGTCATTTTAAAAGGTGATTTCCTTATAAAGTTTTCCTCCCTTAAATACCTCCTAAATAGCCTCCTGTGTTTGCTGGCACGCTTTGAAACTATGTGGTAAGCATTAATCAGCAATATGGAGATGGCATAGCAATCTCATAAACGATGAGTTGTTAAATAATCATATTTACGGTTGGGTGACAGGATTGTATATGTCTGCTTCATGGATACGGTTGGAAATGCTTGGAGTTTTGAGATGATAATGTTGCCATATGCTTCGTGGTCACAAGCAAGCCCACTGAAATGTCAAGTATTAGGAATCTGACCGCGATGAGGGTTTTATTTGGAAGGAGTCAGTGGTGTTACCCTGCCGCCCTGAGGAAAGCAGCCGCTTTGCTCTGAGCGAGCTGCTGGAGCTCATTCCCTCTGCTGTAGCGGGGTCTCTGGCACTTGGCAGCCAACACCCACCGTGCTCGTCACTCAGGGTGAGGCCTGGCTCCCGAAAAGAGAGCGGGGAAGTGCCGAGGCTGACCTAATACAAGGAATCTACTAAAATGGGATTTAAGACCGGTTGAAGTCAGAGTTTTGCATTATTCACGCAAATATAAATGTGTTTTATGTCAGCGTGATTGGAAAGGCAATTTTCTGTATCTTAGGAAGCAAATGCAGAGGACGTGTAGTGAAGAGGTAAAGCTGGTGTAATCTGTGTTATTCCCTATGAAGTATCAGTAGCATTAAAAAGCTTTTATTAGCAACTGGGAGTGATGGACGAAGCTGGAAGCACGTGACTGCATGCCACAGACAAAACAGAGTTTACGAATACAGTTTGCTTGTCATTTAAAGCAAAAGGGATGGGAAATAATGTCTTTCTTAAAACAAAGATTAATGACTCCTGAGTCAGTTTTGAAACATACCTGAGTTTCCTTGGTTTTGCTTTTTTCTAGAACTGTAAGACTGCCTTTCTGCAGCATTGGAGCAGATTCTGCCAGTGAGCTCAGTTCTTCCCAAACTTGTTAGGTGGCAGAAGCTCATAAGCGACGCTGATCTGACATCCCAGTAACCTGCCTGCAGCCCTCCTCTAGCAGCAGTGTCAGCTTCGTGGGGCTCTGCTTGGACCTGGACTGAGTAACTGCATCCAGAGGTGAGGACAGCCCATTCCACGTGCTTACGTGTTTGCTGTCACCTTTGTTCGGGTGACAATGAAAGGGCTGACTGTCCTGGTGAATGGTGCTGTTGAATGAGTTGCTGAATTAGGCTTTTGTGTTACATAGTTCTGGTTGTATTTAGAGACTTCAGATGAACGATTGCATAGACAGAGAGAACGCAAATGGCTCCTTCGAGTGGGAAGAGATGAAGCTGTTCCAAAAGGAACTGTCTCATCCAGTTCTCTTCTCCGGGGAGCTTTTGTCATCTTGAATGAGGTAGGGATTTGGGTGTATCCTCATATGGCCAGACAGGCTTGGGTGAGATACAGAGACATAGGTCAGACTCCAGAAAATAGCAAAGCAGTCAAAGCCATGGACCTCAGAAAGCTGTGGGCATTTGGAAAATATTCTATAATTCTCATTTACCTTTTTGCCCTTTTCTGCCTGGATTGGCTGTTTGTTTTATTGACTCTTCTTAAAGTATCTTTAACTTCTTAAAGTATGAGTACTTTTGCCTGCTCCTTCTCTGTCACATCCTCCCTATTACCCTTCTTTGTGATTTAACTTGATCTCTTATAGATAAGTGTCCACACCTCATTATTTCAAAATGCAAGTTTAACATAATGTTTTATTACATTGAAGTATAATTTATAAGTAATCTTTTGTTTTTCACCCATCTTATTTACCTTAACTAAGATAACAGATCAGAGACACATAATTTTAAACAGATCATTGCTTCTTTACAAAGCTTGTTCAGTGGGCCATCCTTTGACTTATCATAGAAGTTCTTCTGTAACCCATCATTATTTGTGAAGATACATACTAATATTTATTCCCTGTAGGTGCCTTGCTTACTAATTGGACTTGTCACAGACTATTTACAGGCCCTCAGTGTTGTCTGTTGTAATTCTGTTGCTATTGTGGATACATTAGGATTAGGTATTACTAGGTTATTTGGATACTGATTTTTCCAGCTATTAAATCAAAGAAAGGGGAGATTTGGGATCTCTGAGAAGCTGCTCAGCTTGTAAAATGATTTTGTTCTACCTATGATGTAAGCACGTTTGCATTCCTGGCAACTAAAAGTCAAACAAATTGTCTGTTTGAGAAGTGGAGCTTCTAAAATCATACACTGTTGTGGTCCTAAGGGAATCTTAAAACACAGTCAGAGACTGGCTATGAAAAGGAAAGGAAAAATTTGTGTCACTGTTTAAACAATAGACTTCTTTCATGTGGAGGACCTAGATGTCTGTTAATTACCAACTGGCTTGAGGGTTTTGGAGTCCGGCCCAATATGCTGAAACTCTTAACCATCCGCTAGCTGGCATATCCTTCAAGGTCTGCATTTGGAGACTGGTAATGTAATGGATTTGATCTTTATATACTGTTTATGTGGTAGGAACGTTTTCATGTGCAGCTATATTTCTGTTGTACAGTCTCAGTGTTCACTGCCAGCAGAGATTCCAGACGGTTGCATGAACCCAGAAAGAAAGGACTGGTTTAGATGTGAGGTAACGCTGGACTAGGTCGAGCAGCATTATGTTGTCTCTGCTGTGCCACAACCACCCGGGAAGGGAAAAGCGGGACACCCTCCCCCCCCAAAAAAATAAAAAATTAAATCAACCCACAAAAAAGGTGAGGTGAGGGGGGATTGATGACACCATCACCCCCAGAGCCCGTTCAGGCAGCACAGATTGCCTGAGCAGCTTTTTTGGGAAAGCCGAAGTGAGGCGGGGGAGGGAGGGGAACCTGCCCGCCGGGTCTGCCCAGCTCCCCGCCCCCCCCCTCCCCCCCCCCCACCCCCCCCCCCCCCCCCGACGATGCACTGATGAAGACCTCAAACCGTGTCCTCTAATTTTGGGTTACTCAGATGAATTAACATAATCTGAAAGCCTGTGATTATAGTTGTACTTGAAAGGGCCCGAGATCTCTGGCAAGCGGGCAATAGATGTATATGATGAAAGGAACCCAAAATAAATGGTTGCCTAAAATCCTTTTTATCTTCATTTCTCCATGTGAACGTAACTATATATTTATCTGAAACAAATTTTCACTGTTATTTTCTGAAGTAAAGCTAGTGGTTTTAAAGTATTCTGACCCTTTGGATGGGCTCTGTTTGTGGGTTTGCGTGCAGATTCAAGCATGTGCACCAAGTATTTTCATTAAATGAAGATGCGGCAGACAAAAATTTCTAAGCAATTTTCAAGATTTAGTGAATTTGCAGTGTTCCCACCCTGAAGAGATGTTCTGTGGAGCGTTTCACCACTTCTTTTTGATTTGCCTTTTATTTTTTAAATGGAAATGTAGAGGAAGCTGTCTTGTGATGCTGGCTGATGTAAGGCTGATACACAGAGACAAGGAAGTGAGTGACTGGCATAGAACTGGAGTTAACCTAATAAAAGCCATCAAAAGGAGGCATGTGGCAAAAACTTGAAGTCATTATTGTGTGTAGATGGAATAACCACTTTCAAATAAAATTGAAACCTATAAGGTTTCAAATATACTAAAAAGAATTTGACTGAAACCACAGAAAACAGGGTAAATACATGTCACAGGGTAGAGGCTCAACAATGGGGCTTTTAAAAAGAACATTCTGGACTAGTTCTTAGTCACAGCCTCCTGTTGGGAAAACTAATTTTGCTGAAGAAAACCCTCTTTTTTGAGTTGATAATTTTTTTTGACCCAGTTGACTGTGCTGCATCAGCAGCTGGTTTGGCCCAACTTTGTAGAGGTGTGGAAACTAGCAGGATGGTGTAGAGAACAGGAGGAGCAAAGATTGTCCTCTTAATATTTATTGTGTTTGGTTTTGTTAATGAGCATTATGAAGGGGCAGGGAAGCCACAGTCCCATGAACATTCTAAGTTGGCACTGGCAAAGACAGAAACACTTCTGTTCTCCCTGTGTGTCTCAGCCTGCCCCGTTTATTTGCCATTGCTTAGGGAACTGGTTGGGGTTTTAAAAAAAACTAAAAAGTTACTTATTTGGCTCAGCTAATTTTATCTGAGTAACTATCCCCATCGAACTTGCTGTGCTGCTACTTGGTGTTTCTGCTTCTCTCAGGGAACTGGGGGTGGTCTAGGGGCAAAATGAGCACCTGGAGATACATGGACTGCTTTCTGATTTTATTGTCAGTGTTATTTATCCCAGTTTAAAGTGTGTTTGTGCAACTGCTACTTTGGTACTACCAAAGTGCTGGTATGAGTAGAATACTTACTTTATCTGAGTTATTGTGAATGGTCTTCATAGTGGAGCAGAGCTGTCCTAAACCTGGACTTCTCTGCATGCTCAGTTGTGCCAGAACAAAAAGCCCTCCTCCTTTTTCAGACAGTGGAGATGAATGGGCTTCTTTTGGGAGAGACTGAACTTAACTTTGCTATTATTATTTTTCTCTAAAATTCTTGAATGACTGGAACCAAAAAAGGTATGTTGAAAATGTGTGAGACGTCCTTTCAGCAGCACTGAAGAAATGAAGTGAACTGTGCGCCCAAAATTTTGCAGCCCTTTTCTTAAGAAGTGTTACTTAAATTACTCTAATGTATGAGTTTGGCACTTTTTTTCACAGAAGTGGATGCATATGCTATTTGTTACAAAGTAATACCAAAACCAATTTAGATTGCATGCAGACAGATATTTAAAAAAAAAAAAAAAGAAGAAAAAAGCTTCAGTAAGATTGACTGCTGCTAGACAAATAGGTTTCATGTGTATCTATCTGCCAAATGAAAAAAAAAATACCAAATACTGCTGGTTAGCGTAGTTTACTTTGCAGATATGATCTTGGTCAAGTTTGTGATGAACCAGTTAAGTGATTGGTAGCATAAATTTTAAGTGAAGGATTATTTATAAGATTAATTGATTTTGTTAATGAATTCATAGCAAGGTGCTACAGCCCTTGCATCAACAGATCAAGATGCGTGATTGCAGCCTAGGGATAGGAATGAGGAAGAAGGGACAGGATGTCTGGGGTTTTGTTGTTGTTCTTTTATGTTTTATTTTTAAAACCTGTTTTTGCCACCACACATTGTAGAAATATTTTAAAATTGCATGCCCCCTCCTCCAAAAAAGTGTTCATGGGTAGATTGATTTTTTTTTTTTTAGTTTTGTTCTTGTAGTATTGTAGCCAGGATTATCCATTTTAGAAATGACTGATAAAGGTAGTTCCAAAAATTTCACACAAGTTGTTGTCCCTAAATGAGGATTCTTCACCTGGTGTGCGAGAGCCAGTCAACACACTGAGTCAAGATATTTGTTTTTATTTCAGTTTTGCAGAATCAGGTGCTGGGCATTTAACATCACCACACATTTCTGATAGTCCAGTATTTATAGGGATAAGATACAGCTGACTGGTGAGTCAGTACAGTTCCTTTACCATCCCTCATCAAGGTAATATTTTAAAGATTTTGGGAGATCTCCTTAATTGGTGTGCCAATTATTTACAAGAGGGTGTACATTTTAGTATTATAATCTCCCAAGGCTCCTCTTGGACACACCCTTACCTCGACTCTATTTCAAAGACTGTACATCTTGTTATGCTACACTTAGGTCAGAGACCAGAAACATACTCCCTCTGTGGGCCTTGTTCACCTTCAGTAAGCTCTTGATGTAGTAAGCCTTCAACAATTTGATTTTTTTGATCTAAGTTTCAGTTAACTATTTCTACATTTAGTGCAGGTGCAAAAGGCCCAGTTAAGTTTTAGTTCCAGGAGTTCAGCTAAAGCTCAGTCAAAGTTCTCTTACAATTTTATACGAAGTGCTTGCGTAACTTTTAAACCATATTCTTTTCCCCATTTTGTAGGGCTACAAAGATGACTAGGGGCCTGGAGCACCTCTCTTACGAGGAAAAGCTGAAGGCCTTGGGTCTCTTTAGTCTGAAGAAGAGAAGACTGAGGGGGGATCTGATCAGTGTCTATAAATACTTAAAGGTTGCGTGTCAAGAGGATGGGGCCAGTCTATTTTTCAGTGGTGCCCAGTGACTGGACAAGAGGAAATGAGCACAGACTTGAACACACAAATTTCCATTTAAACATGAGGAGGAACTTCTTTACTTTGAGGGTGGCAGAGCACTGGAACAGGCTGCCCAGAGAGGTGGTGGAGTTTCAATCTCTGGAGACATTCAGAACACACCTGGACATGTTCCTGTGCAACCTGCTCTAGGTGGCAGGGGCTTGGACTAGACGATCTCCAGAGGTCCCTTCCAACCCCATATCATTCTGGGATTCTGTGATCAAAGTTACATTTAGTAAGTGCCTGTGTCCCCGTCCCCCCCATCCCCACCCAGTTCCTCTCACTTCTCCAGAAGCTGCATTTTTAGGGGAAGTAAAAGGGGTTGGTTTTTTTCTAGCTGTTAAATTTTCAGGGTGCCCAGCAGGCTGATCTGTCTCCCTTTGCAGTCATGCCATTCCTAGGGCAAGGGAGGTGATGGCAGGCAGGGCATGGCTTCCCTTTTTGGCAGGATTGTAATCTTAGTGCAATTTAGTCAATTGTGAAACAACATCTTTAAATTATTTTACAGCATGGGTTTAAAAAAAACTTCTGATATCTCAGTGATGTTTGTGCCTTGTGTTTCATGTTGCAAGAGATCATAATTAGGATGGAAGAAAGTCCTGCTGCGTAACTGGACTTTGAAATGTGAGGACAGTTGAGTGACAGCTATTGGATTGGGTGATCTTTGTTAAAAGACCCTGTGTCAAACTGGCACGAAGGCACTGGTACAAATGTATGCATACAAATTTATTGCAGCAAAGAAGACAGTTCACTTGCTCGTAAGTGTGGGAAGGAAGTTGTGTGGGGCTTTTTAAGGGCGGGCACTGGAGATTACTAAATAGGGAGAGATTAAAATTACGTGGAAAGAGAGCTCACTTCCAGCAGCTCTACTGAACAGGTAACGTTCAGCGTTTTGTTACGCTTTTTTTCATACGTCGTCAGGGAGGCATGGCTGTATCAACTTTCCCTCCTCAAGTGTACCTTTTAATTTTATACTCTCGCTTTATGTAGCTCATTGGCAGGCAGGCAGCTGTCTTTCACTTCTGCAAATAAGCAAAAGACTATCAATTCATGGTGGTCATTGACTACCCGTTGCTTTTGGATACAGGAGAAGCTGTCTGCAATATACAATTTATTTGTTGTTAGGAATAAGGCACCAAATGGAACTTTATAGATGAGGGCAGGATTGTAGGGTGGTTGTCATCCTCAAGGCAAATATTGTGTACATAACGTAATCCCTGGGAAAAGTCTGTGGTTTTGCTTTTTTTTGATAATTTTTGTTTGGTTTTTGTTTTGAAAAATTGGTCTAAGTAAATGAGATAAGTAAGGCTGAACCTTCTAAACGCAAGCTTATTACACAGAAATTGTGTTGACCTTTGGTCCTGCTCCTCCTCATCTGCAGGCCATTAATAGGTCTTGTCTTTTACATTACAACGAGTGTTTAGGTTTGTAACTGCCTTGTGACATCTATACTCCTCTATGGCAAGCATTGCACACAGCCTCGGGCAAAATACAGAAGTAATAGACAAAGTGCTTTTGGTCAAAGGCAGTTCGATTGAAGGGAGGTTTGAATGAACTCTGAGGTCAGATTGGTTTGGTAGTCTTTAGGATATGTGCTGTTTGGAAAAGGTTTTTCCCTTCAAAAAAACCAACATTAATGAAAGGAGATGCATGCCCCTACAATTCATCTATGTTCCACCCTCTTTTGTCAGGGAAATGAGGATTTTGCCATAGGATTTCCCAAGATATCCTCATGCTATTCTAGTTTCTTGGGTAGCAGTTAAATGCTTAGAAAGCATGCAGAGAGATGTTGCCCATTGTTTTTCCTCTCTCACACTGAACTCTCTCTAGCCTGTAATCTGAGTATCGTCTCATCGCAGTTCATAAGGTCATGGGAGAAGATGGCTGCAAAAGTATGTGATGTTCCTGTCTTTGAGGATGGAAAACATGGGGGACTAAGCAAGTCTTCAGTGCTGTGTGATGTGACGTGCTGTTATATTTCTAACGTCGTTTACACAAGTCTCTCAAAGTTGGGGGAGAGAAAGTGTGAGAACATCTGGCTATCTAGGATGTGTAGAGATAATTTAAGCAAAGGAAGAGTCTCATCTTGATTTAGAAGTGGTTCAAAGGCCAATATATAGGAATAAGTATAAGTAATTTTTTATAAAGATGATTAAATAAAACCCTTCAGATTTTCTTTAGGATCTAGTGGAGAAGTTCTAAAAATACCAGAAATGAAAATAACAGTGACATAGGTCTCTTGGCTGCTCTAAAGTTGTCAACAACAATGCTGAAAAGATGCTGAAAAGACAGAACTGTTATGTACATCTGTAGTGAGAAGGAAGCTGACTATTACAATAAATCATATAATTGTGAACAAATCCATCATATTAGATCAATAAATAAAGACTGAAAGAACGCTTTTGAAAATTTGTGTTACAAATTTATGGAAACTGAGGGTGTTTTTTTTAAAAATGGCTAATGTAAAAGTGTCCAAAATCTTAAGGCTTGACAAGTAGCAAGTGCTATTCAATATGATTAATAGAAAACAGGTATTATAAGATGTCTAGTATATCAGTTACATTAAGGGTTTGAGCTTGTCTGTGAAAGAAACTGACTCCTGAAATGTTACAGTCAATGAAGAATCATTAAATTAAGGTAAAGTTTTCTGATCGTCAGTGGTTGGATGTTTGTTTGCAAAATAAACCACCCCAAAATAAACACACAGTTGGAAGAAAATGCAGAATACTTTTCCTGACAGATTTATCTAGGCCATGTAGAGGAGAAAAATGACAAACGGTGGCACGGCCTCATGAATTTGATTGAATTAAAGAGCCCATTTGCCAAGTCTTTTGAAAGATGGACTCAAACCTTTTGGAAATTAATCACCATGGAAGCAGGCTGGATGCACTTTAAAAACGAGGAACACTGTCCTAAAAAACAGCACTGCAAGATACCGAGGCTCATGGGCAACAGTCAGTGGACAAGACACTCCCTGTAGATAAGTGGCAGCCAAGAGCTGATAGCAGTTGAATACACTGAATGCAGAATGGGAGATTTCCTTTGTGACTTCACTTCTGCAATATAATCAGGTTTGATGCATCCTCTTCAAGACATGTTTTTAAATCAAAGCCAGTACTGGTTGTAGGTGTTGGAAAAACGTACCTATATACTTAATGTAGACAGCGATGAAGAAATAAATTCTGAGTTTGTTGAAATTATTTGATCATGTACCTATCCATGAGCAAAATGTAGAGCCTTCAAAGAGCATATGTTTGCAAATATAGGAGTCACAGCAGCAAGAAGCAGAAAGTAAAAAAGAATATGAACTTGTGTAAAATGAAAAAAATATTTTAAGTGATAGCTAGTTAACTATTGCATTAGCTTATTGATGGACTTTATAGATTCTCCAGCACTTGAAATTAATGTTAAGATCCAAAAATCTTTTAAAAAACTGCTCTTGTTCAAGAAGCTGCTGAGCTACCTCAGAAAATAATTCAGCTTTGTGAAAACCACCGTAGATCCTTGCAATTTTAAAATTCCTTTGGTAGCACCAACATTCATTTTTTGTTTTGAAAAGAAGAAAAAAATCTGTTTCAAACTGTTTTTTTAAAAAAAAAAAATAAATTCTTATTTTGTAAGTCTATAGCAAGCCGTGGACCTCTCTGCAATTTCACTTCTGTGTACCTTGTCACAGGTCCTCATTATGTGTTACTTTTAAATTTCCTAATCCTATCATCTATATTCTTTTTAAATAGAAAAATGTAAAAGTAGGTAGTCTGTTGTTGGGTTAAATGACAAGGTGTTAAATAGCTTAGATTTACGTCTTTAGTTACGTGGCTAATATGCAGCTGTTTGGATACAGGTCTTTCTGTTTGGATATAGGTCTTTGTGTGGCTGAAATCTTTCAATGGAAGTTCTTATGCTTGTGAAAGTAATTTCATCCCGTGATGACAGCTAGTAGAGACTGTCTTGCTGTGGTCATGGAAAGTTAAACTGGTATGATTCTCACCAGGTGACCTTCTCACAGGGTTCTGTCTGCTCTCAGAAAACAAGCCATTTCTTTTCCCTGGTACTTGTTTGGAAAATCCAAAATCATCAATAATGCCAGACATAATTTTGTGCCCTTATGAGCACTGCTGTTTTGAAAGAAACTTTTTCAGGACTTTTTTTTCCTCTCAGTTCCGCTATCAGGCCTACAGCTCTGACTCCTTGGCTTTATTTTGAAAGAAACTTTTTCAGGACTTTTTTTTCCTCTCAGTTCCGCTATCAGGCCTACAGCTCCTTGGCTTTGGGAATCTCCGCTCAGTTTAGTAGATACGAAATTTTGTCTCCTTGTGATGTTAGGCTGTGACATGACATTGAGGAATGTCACACGAGAGAGAGAGAATTGAGGTCTTGAATGCGTATTTGATATTAGAAAATGTGTTCTGCCAGTCTTCAGACTCAGATTGCTTCTGACTATGATACAGCATTATTTTTTTGCAAAGATACTGGATAACTTCTCATGTCTGGGCTGATACAGCTTGAGACTCCTTTCTCATTTGTGAGGGGATGCACCTTACTTTCAGTGCTAATCATGACCTTTTTTTCTTTTTTTTGGGTGTGTATTGGACAGTAGCAGTCTTTTACCCTTCAGAAGTGTAGATTTTGACAGTAGATAAAGTTGTTTTATGAATGCACACTGTAAAAACAGAGAGGAGAAAAATTATTGGTTGCTTCTGTAGGAAGGGAGCAGATATGTAAACTACTATTAGCATGAGAAAACTGTAATTTCTTGAACTATTTCCAGAGGGCGTGACAATGTTTGTAAGTATAGATCTGTATGCTGTGTAATAAAGTAGCTGTCAGATTTTATTGAGAGATGTGGAGAGGAGTGATGTTTGCCAAGAACATTTCCATCAGTATATTTGACCTGATACAACCTTTATATCTAGAGCTTGCCATTTATGTCATGTGGCGAGTTATTTTCTTCCAGGTACTCACAGCCTGTCAGGAATCCTCACTGTTGAGGCTCTCCAGGAAGAGAGTTGAATCAAAGCACATTCAGGTGCCTCGGCTGTGCTCCCTCCAAAACAGAGGTGGTTCTGAAGACAAGCACACTGCTGCATGTTGGTCCTTGTTCAGGACAGGCTTTCCACGCTAAAAATTGCCAGCCTGCAGCATGCCTGCTGCCATTTAAGAAATTCAAAGAATGACCCTGGTTTATTAATTAAAACTAAAGGAATTCAGCCCTTAGTTGGACACTTTGTGGTTGTGTGTGTCTGACGTAATAATTAATTTGTAATGTCAGTTGCTGGGGGACACAGATGGGGAGAACACTGGATGGCTATTTAGGAGGGTGGGAACGTGCATGGTTAGTTTTCCCCCAGTGGGGAGTATTGAACTTCATAGAATACTGTATGGGTTAATTGGCTCAATATAGTCAACTTTCAGTGAGGATGGACTACATAGCTCTTTAGGGAGACACTGGAGGCTCCATCCTAGGTCCAAAAGAATATGTGACTAAAATCTGTGTCCGGGGATTCGTGAAAATGGATCATCCTACCTGTCAGGTGATGAGTGGTCTCCATTATAGTCATGTCACAATCCTTATTGTGGGACAGAAAGTGCAAGCAGCCAGTGTTGCACGAATGACTGTGTATCTGTGGCATGAAGGCAAATATCTTTGAAGGCAATCTGACAAGTGATGAATATACTTAATTGTTTGTTGGGAGGAATGACTTTGGGGTACTTGTGAAGCCAATGTCTCCATGTTCAACTTGAGCCTGATGAATTCTCAAGGTTCCCTATCCTGATCCAATAATTTAAACTAACATTGTTGCAGGACAAAAACTGGTAAAGAATAAAACAGGAGAAGACCTGGGTTCTCTTTCTCCAACAGGGCAACAGTGTTGGCTGTTTGTTGGAGATTTTCTTGTGTGACTTCAGGGAAGTCAGTTTAGAGCAACACTTGCTTAAAAATAACAGTCGTTTTTCATTAATTATAATAATGCTTAGGTTTCATTATGTAATGCTGGAAAAAATGTAATTCTTCATCTGAAAGTGTCAGTTGAGACTTAATATTATTATTATTTAGCCTAATATTATTCTGGGTTTGGTTCAACCATTCTGCTTTAGTAGGATTCTTCACTTGCATGAGAGGAGACTCTCTGTCTGTGAAGTTTGTTCTGTCTGTGGGTCTGGTTTCTGGAGTCGTACATCACACAAACTGCAAGATTGTTATCCCAGTCTGCAATAAAAGGACACAGCAAGCTGGGAACTGCCTAGCATGTTTATTTGGGTTCCATCACTGTAATGTCAAAGCACCTTATGTTCTTGAATGCATTCGTTTTCCCATGGGGGGACTAAGTGGCTTTTCCAAGGTCACACAGAACTGTGTGACACAAATAGGAACTGACTCTTGTTTTTTTTGGTCTGAACTCATCTTGTCATTGGTACAACGTCCTCCCTCTGTGTAGGACTTATTGGTAGTAGTTCTTTTCTTGTCTAGGGCAAACTCATGAAAAATACAGTAGTTCCACGGGTAACTCCTGGCCTTTGCTGCCCTGGAAATGTAACTAGCTGGTATCATTGATAGTGCTGATTTCTTTTTCAATCCCTCATCTAGAGAAAATAGCTCTGAGTCTCTGAGCTCCCTTGGCTGCTCTGTCTGGAGAGTCAGAAGCAGTCTGGAGCAATCTGTTGTGTTTAAGTATTGCAGAGATAATTTCAGAATCCACCTGGAAGAGGAATAGTTACTCTTCTAGGATCTTTAAAGCAAGTGGGTGTGGAAACATTTGTAGCGATTTAGCATGGTGATTTTATGTGACTTTTCAGCAAACTCCTAAGGTGCTAATTGCCAGAAGCAGAAGAGTGAAGTCATCATTATTCTGGTATATATTTCTTTTTCTACTTTGCACTTGGTATCAGCTGGTCTTGGAGATGGGATTTGATGAAGCTTTGTCTGATCTGGAATGACGATTCCTATCCACTGACGTAGTTTAACAATGCATTTTAGAGTGCACATCTTTGAATATTTTCTTGGTGCCACCTCAGTTTCCTCGTGCTAAAGTAGGTGTTGAGTGCCTCACAGGAGTGTTTAACTTGTGTTTCAAATTAAGCTTAATTTTTTTTGTTTGCAAGTCGTCTTGAGGCCATCTGATGAAAAATGCCTTAGACTTCTATAGGAGTGGTCAATAGAGGAAAAGTCTTAATCCCATACTGCCTTCCACCTTGTCAGAAACAGAGCCACATGTTATGTGTAAAGAAGTTACGGTCAGCAAAAGCCAGTTGATCTGTCCAGCATTTTCATTGCATGTCACCATTAGTGAGATGAAGATGCCTAATACAGCTTTCAGCTTCAAGCAGTATTAGTGGTTAGAGATGCTCCATTGTCTTTCACCACCAGGGAGGTTGTAGGGAAAGTAGATAGCTGTTTTTGCATACATGAGCATGTTGGAAGGGGATGTCTTAACATGCAGTACCCCATGCTGTCTTAGTGACTTGTGCCTAAAATTAAGAAAATTGCTTGCTGAAGTAATGTGGAAACCAGCAACTAAATTTCAGTATTTGCAAGAATACTAAACAGTATTAATATTGTTTGACCATTTTGGAAATGGGAGTTGGCAGATAAATGCTCTTACAGACAAAAGAGTTTTGCAGTCTAATGAAGAAAAATGCTAGCAGTGATGCAAGGACTATCTTCCAGTGTACTAGACAGTGAGGGCTTATTTGGCTGCATGTAACTTTTGTTTGTTGCTACTGTAAATAACTTATTTTTTCCAGTGTGCTGCGATACAAACTGTAAAATTTCGCCTCTCATGGTACACGTGACGAGAGGTTAAATTTTAGATCTTCATCTCTTTTTCTTATTCCTTCTGAAATGAGCTTTCTTTTTCCCATTTTTAATTCTGTGAATAGACCATAAACAAAAAAATGTAGACACCAAAGTCGTTGACTGTACAGAGCTGTACAGTCTGTACAAACTGTAGAGTTTGGAGAGGTGAAGACTTTAATTATATTAAAAATACCTGCTCAGCTCTTCAGGGAGCTGCTGATAGTGGAGGACTACTTTCTGTTTGCATAGGTCCACAGGTAAAAAGCAGGATGTTGTCATGAGTTCATTGTTCCTCCACTAATAAAAGTGGGAATACAGGTGTGGTTCTTAATTGTGTTTTATTTTGGGACACAGTAGATAAGAAATGCAATTAACATTTTATAAGTGGCCCTTTAAAACACACATAAAATTTTAATCTGTTTTGTTTTTCAGCTGTTGGGCTTTAGTAACCTCCTGTTTAGATGTAATTCCTGTTTGGGGTGGGAACATGCAGGGCAAGGGATTAATTTTAGCTGAATTTCTCTGAGCTGATGGATGCCTTAAAAATAAGGAAAATTTTAAATATGTCGGGCCCTACGTGAAGTGTTTAATGCATAGAGGTTTCTGGTAGAAAGGCCAGTGTCATTGTGTGATTGCTGGAGTGATTTATGTGTGAATAATATGTTCAGAACTGCCAAGCGGTTTATAAGAGTTGATGCAGCTCTTTAAAAAAAAAATAATAAAAAAAAATCTTAGCAACTGTTTAGGTTTGTATTAAATAAAACAGGCAGGGAAAGACAGTATGTGCCTAAAAGCACTAGAGGGAGCCAGGAGGAAGAAGAGGGGAAACCATGAATATGTGTTTGCATTTTTAGGCATAGTTTATACAAAGCATTCATTTAAATCCTCCTGCTTACTTCAGCTTAAATGCAGCTACAGGTTTGCTGCTGCCTCTGGCTGCTCTCTGTTCCCCCATGCTTCACTAAAGAAATTTGAGGTTTCCAGTCCTGAGAAAGGCCAGAAGCTTTGCTGCTTTTTAAATGGCCCTAGGGAAAACCTCCTGCCCCTCTGTAGACTGTCCCCACTTTTTTTGCCTTGTTTTGTATTTGGATAAGCAGCCAAATGTTAAGTTGCCTTTCAGTGCTGGTGGCTGGTTTGGAGGGGGATTGGTGTATGGGCTCAGTTCTGAGCTTGTCTGCCTCTGAGATTACATGAGAGAAAAAGGAGAAAAAAAAAAAAGAGAGAAAGTAGGGGTGTTGGTGTATGTCTGTATTGGGGATCAATTAGCTGAAGAAGAATTTTAATGGCATTAATTTGGAGTGGCCACACTGTTCTTGTACGGGATCTGAGGAAAATGAGTATCTGCAAGCTGGTAGAATAACCTACAAGAACAAAGTTACTGTAAAGTCTCTCATTTTATGAGGTTTTAGAAGTGTTGTTGGGCACACTTTTTATATTGCTTTGTCGTAAAATGAAATGCCTTGAGTTAAAGTGTAACAACTTTATGATGTAGATAATATAAGTAATTTGTTTTCAGTTCCCTCCACCTCGATAAATTGCCATAATGTTGGTATCTTGGGATCTGTAAGAGTAGAACAAAATCCTGGGGCGGGAGGTGGGTGTTCTGTAGTTTGCAGGCTTTAGAGGGAGGGGAAATCTCTTTAGAATCCTAAAGTTTCTCTTCTTGATGATCTAGTATTACACAACTAAACCTGTCACTGTGGAGAATTGAATTTTGATGGCCTGGGGCCTTGGCATTGAGCAGTTTTGGGGGAAAAGAATGGAATTTTTTGTTGTTCCTATGTGAGACTGCTTAGGGCTTTGGAATGCTGGAAGTCATCTTGGAGGAGGTAGACAGACTGGAAGTGGGTGATTAAATGAATTAATATATATGTACTGTGTGTTTATCATCCGCCTCTGTAATTTATTGCTACTACACATTGTTCAAGCTCCCTAATTTCTCTTTTGCACCTTAGAAAATAAATGGACAGGGCAGGAATAATGGACTGGGGTTTTCTTCCTCTGGTCTTTATTAGATGGCATGATTTTAAGTTACGAAAACAAGGACAAACATTTCTCAAAAGTACTCTAACCATGCTTTAGCCTGAGGACTGTGCTCGCTTTAAAGGAAACAAATATAATGGAATTTAAATATGCGGAGGCTGGCGTCCTTTAGCAGGGCACAGAGATTTGTTTTCAGTGTACTTTGAGACTGTAAAGAATTGTTGGCTGTTCATAATTACGTCATTCCATGTTTGAGATGGTGACAAATTATGAATTGAAGCAAACATTTCTTTTGAAATATTTAATAACCTCTTGGCAGCAAAAAAAAAATAACAGGTAAGTGCACTAAGTAATTACGGCTTAATTCCTGTTGGATGGTTCAAAGCCTTTTTCCTGTCATCTGAGAATTAACTGCACTGAAGATGAAACAGAGTATTGTAAAAGCAGAATTTTTTTTTCCCTTACCCCTTTAGCTTCTCTGCTTTGCACCGTTTCTCCTGCTGCAATGCAGGGATGGGGGCAGGCATGTTTCTTGCTCACTCCACGTGTAGAGGCCTCCTATTAAAGTCCAAAAGTATTACCTCAGGTGGAAGACCGCAGAATTGAACTACGAAGTGAGTACATATTACATTTATTCCTCAGAAGCAAGAGAGCAGGCACAGTTAGTCTGAAACAGAGGGTAGTCATTGTCGAGATAAAAGTTCTTATGCTTCCAAAGGGCTGTTTGCTCAGAATGTGCCGTGAATACTTCAGGGAACTCAGTGATACACAGATTATGCAGTGGGGGCCTCTTATTGTGCAACTAAACCAGCTTTTTTTTTTTTTGTGATTATTCAATCATTTTTGTGATTGTTCAACTGCAGAGTAGGACCTGCCAATGTTTAACTCCATGGGGTTAAGAGGGCTGTCTTTTTACATGTTGAAGTAGTGGTGGATGCGCTATGGAAAGGATGTAATTTCCCTCCGGAGAGAAAAAAAGGAATTAGTCCCTTAAAAACACACAGTGCAAATTAATGACATAACATGCCTAGATTTTTGTGTTGCCTTAAGAAAAGCCGGTACCTTCTGTGGCAGCCCAAGGGCAGAGTTTTTATCGTTTGACTTTCATTATGGCTTTTACCCGGCAGCCGCGGTATCCAATAAAAAAGAAGGGGCCAACCCCAGAGCGGGTGTCAGGTGCCATAGAGCGCATTGACCCTTCCCTCTGCCCACCCACCTGGGGCAGAGCAAGGCACCCATGAATCAGTACCTGGTGCTGGTTTTTCATCCCTCAAGTCCTTTATGTCATGAAATGTTGGCCTGTGCTGGTTGTCCCCATGCCTGCTAAGTTTTGTGGAGAAAGATGCCGCTTTGAAGGGTGGCTTGTCCCTCTCCGAGCTTGGTGTCCACAGCATCCCTCGCTGAGCTCTCTGGTGTCCTGGGGGTGAAACCTAGCCCAGATGTCTAACGTGAAGCCTTCAACTCTGTGCTGGAGAAATATCTCACTACAGCTCTGGAGCAGAAATTGCCACTTGTTGTCACTTGTTGCAGCGCTTTTGGGTGCAGTGGGAGCAGCGCCAGTGCCTGTTCCCAGTACCATTCAGGGCAGCCAAAAAAATATGGGGCTGAGGTATTTTGCCGGTCTGCTAGGTAAAGCATGAGCACAAACGGTGGCATGCTTTGCAGGTAGGTTGAGAGCACAAATCTGCTGATCTGAGGTCAGCTCAGCACCTCCCGTGCGAAGGCAGGAGCAAAGGCAGGGAGGTTATGGGAGCAGGGACTGCTGCTGCCTCCCTGAGCCTGGGAGGGATAGGGAGGGACTGAAGCTGGGCTGATCCTTGGCTCTTCCAAGTGAGGATTTGGCATGCTCCTCTTTGCCTCGGTTAGGGGCTGGGATTGCTAGCAAAGGACGTTAGCCCTTTAAAAGGTGGCTGTTTCATCTGTATTCCTCAGAAAGGAGGTTTCTCCTGCTTTTTTGGTTGTCTCTAATGTAGGGCTGTGCAGCTACTGCAGGTGAGCCCTAAATTCATATCTGATGTGACTCTAGTGCTGCTATGCAGCGAGGGCTGAAATTAGTTCCCCAAGAAAATGTAGTATACAGAATTATTTTTAATAATGGGGGATTTTGGTGGGGCTTTGCCCTGAGAAAGAGGGAACAGGAGGTGAAATCTCGCACTGAGCTGGTGAGCTCAGCATAAGTACGTGTTGGGCTCTCATCCCTGCTGGGTCTCGGCTGAGATCCGGGTGAGGATGGGATTTAAATCCCATCCTGCAGAGCCCACGGTGGCTGTTTGAGCATCCTCCTTTCCCTGCTCTCAATGCCTGTTAGACAGCCAGGGACGGGGGGGGAAAGGCACTCGCAGTTCCCTTTGGGAATATGTGGTGCTTGCTGAGAAATAGCTGCCAAGAGAGAAAAGTGAAGCATTAAAAAATTCCTTTAATTGCATTTTGCTGTATTTCTGTGCTTGATAATAGCTGGTAGCACTGGTTTCAGAATATTTTAATTGTATGTTTTGTTTTTTTTTTCCCTTCACATTAGCCTTTGAAAAAATACTTCAGGCTAATGCATTTCTTCAGTGGGATTTAAATTTTGC